>NW_005187565.1:1154260-1158398 GCF_000239375.1 Pundamilia nyererei
TGGAGCTTTTCATTGGTGGAGCAGTGCTATCCAAGCCCCATGGAGGGGCTCTGATTATGGCCTGCAAAGTCTAGATTAATGGAGTGTGATGGTGATATTTGTGTTGAGGCTGAGCATTAGGTTGCTGATTTAGGCTTGCATTAACAGGGAAGCCCCTAGAGTAAATGTCAGGCAGCAGCCCCACATGCCTCCTAACTTTACCACTGATTCTACTTTAAAACATCTTCTGCTCCTCTCCTTTTATCCGCTCTGTCTCAATTGCTCTCCCACGCCAACGATTCACTTGACAAATGTCCTTAGCAGCCTTTTCTTCTTTGCTTTGCTTTGCTCGTCTCATTCTAACGCGCTCCTTTTCCTATCTGTGTCCTCCAGCGTCCTCTCAGTGTTTCCATCACCTTACATAAACCCCAGTAAGGGGGAAGTGAGCCAAGCCTTAGACAAGAAAAACATACCCCCAAACAAGGATTTATGGAACGGGAACCTGGCGATCCCGAGCGAGTGGGTGTGTTTGTGAGTTGGTGAATAAAGGCATTACTACTCAGAGCATTCTCTGACCCTTAGTATGCGTTATTCTTCATCGCAGCTCCACACAGAACACAGCACATGTTGATTTAGCCTGAGCTGCACTTTAAGTGAGATCGCAACTCGCTATGCTTAAAATGGGTCATAGTGTCACTCCAACTCCTGATTGAAGGGAAAGGTTTTCGGAGACTGTTCCAGTTTGCCAGCAGTAAAAGTCAGTGGAAAGCACTCGACTTTTATTGAGGATTCTGTGCAGGAAATACACGTTACTGCTACTTTCAAAATGTTTTACCAAGATATTTCTATTAGCTAGAACCGAAGAGGAAGATCCTATCTAAAAGTAAGGACATTTTGACCTTTAAACAATATCCTTGACTGATCGTTCAGTTATGGAAACTGAATGTTTAATTCAGACACATCGTTTTAGCCAAATCTTTACAGAAAGTCTGGTCAGCAGTCTTCCAAACTCCCTCTAGGAGCAGAGAACATGTTTGGAATGACATTTCAAATAACCTTAGCACAGAGTCCTTTTAGAACACGAGCCCCGTTTGCCTCAGGGCTGCTCAGGAGGTCGGTCCAAACACGGTTTCAGAATGTTGCGAAGCTTGTATGATGATTGAAACGTCCGTGGAGTGAAGGGGCTGCTGATGCTGACGTCATTGCAGATGAGCTCCTTTTAAAATCCAGACCTCAAAGCAGCCAGGAATGTGTGCGTGATAACTTGCACCTGCGCTAGAAAAGCCAAGTCTCAGTGGCCTGAGAACGCGTGTATGTGAACACTAGCAGGAGTGAGTTTGTATGTTTAGTGTTTGCACGACAAGTGTAGAGAACGTGTCGTGTGCAGAATGAGCTGGCTTTTGTGACTCCAGTTATTAACTGCTGATCCTGGACTACGTGAACAGAAAAGCGTGTGCTGCCAGGACCTGGGGTAATAGGAAACATATGAATGTGCAGGCTGTCTCTGGTACAGAATGTGTGTGTGTCTGGGATTGTGTCTATGCATGCTTTAAAGACTCATACTCAGTGACTCTGGCCCAGACAACTGAGGCAAGAAAAACAAAGAGAAAAGTGTTTGTGTTAGAAAAGAGGGAGCTGGCAAGTCTGCAAGCTGCAGAGCTGAGAGTTCATTTTCCCATTTCCTACCAACTGGATCTAAAACTCTTTTATTTCAGAGCCACATTATTGAGTAGCGGTGCACAGACAGAAACACATAGCACTCCCACGGTTTGTTAAACTCCAAATACACACAAGACAGAGTTTGATTTTTATTCCCCATCCACTTCGGTTGGAGCAACGAAAAACGGTCAAATGTGATTAACCGTGAGTCTTTGTACAGATCCCGACATGTGTAATCCAAAAACAATACTGCCTACAGCCTTAAAAAAGCAAGTCAAAATCTGCCATGTAGCCCATGTTAGTTTCTGTGTTGTCAGACACGGTGCATTTGGGACTGTAAGCCATGAGCATGAAGCTAAAATAACTTTCCCAGCTAAAAGCAGCAGAGTGCAGGTCGCCAGGCAGAGCCTCTGCAGAATCTCTTGCTTGTATGGAGAGGCCCCAACACACCGTCTCACCACAAATCCTACTTTATTCAATCAAATCGAGAATTTTTACCAGTTTTTCTCATTTGTTTGCATTTCTCCATTTGGAGGCCTTGGTTATGCTTTCATACCCCAAAACTCAGTTATTTAGACATTTACAAATACACAACATAGAGTTCTGCTGTTCATGGACTCTGTTCCCATCTTGGATTGTGAGGAGGGCCTTCCAGCTGAAACTTTCCGACTCGGAATTTGGAATTTCTGGCTTCCCACTTCAGATGGAACACCAGCTAGTAGCTAGCTTTATTCCTGTGCCTAAAGTTGTCTTCTTCCACATTTGCTTTGCCTTCACATTGTTAAGTATGGATACATAAAATACTCAGGTATACTGTCAAAAATTGAGTATAGAAGGATGGAAATGGAAAATGATACTTCAACAGGGTATATTTCTGCTCACATTCTGCAACTTCTGTCGGTGCTGTGCTACTGGAAACTGAATTTCCCGGAGGAACCCACCCGAGGGATAAATAAAGTTTCATCTAATCTCATCTCTAATCTAATAAATGATGACGCGTAAGCTAACCAACTAGCTGTTAGCTAGCTTGTTACCACAACAGCTCCTGTGGACAGCTCACCGTGTTAAATTTGAGATGCTATGCTGCCAAAATGTATGCACTACACTACCAGGTATATACATGTATGTACATGTTTTGCACATGAAAGGGTGCGAGCACATATACTGAGACATGTGTTTAAGCAGTTAGTGTGTACTGGGACATGATCTGCATCAGCTGTGTGTTCTGCTGACAGATAAAGTGAATTACAGGCTACAAAGAAAAAGTGAAGTGAAACCATAAGGTGTCATATAGAGCAGTGTAGTTTGGAGTCTTTGTGCGTTCTGTTGTGTAATTTGTTCATGTACTATGTTGTGGATATATTTACACACTCAGGATTGAGACACTAAAAGAAATGAGTGGCTGTGCAGTGTGTAGCAAGCAGGGAGGGATTCCAGGCACAGCTGACACAATGATTTCATTATTTGGAACTTTGTGGCCACTTGTGGTTATAACCCCTCAACACTCAGGCAGACTCAAACTGTTACCGTTGCATTTTGAACGGCAGTAGCCCGTTTGAGTCTAATTATACATCATTCAAAAGCACAAACCCTCAGTTCCAACTGAGTAAACCATTCAAAGATAGCACCAAGGCCATAGGAGTATATACTGAGTAAAGAGGAGTTTTCTACCTTTTTCTCTCTGTTGTTTGTGAAGAGGATTTCTTGTATTTTGTCTACAGGGGCACTAAAACTTTGTGATGACAGCCTGTAGGATAAAGCATCCATGGGACACAAACGTTTAGAAAATGACGTTTAAAAAAATCTCAGTGGTGTTGTAAAAGTGAAAAACTTTTCCTATAAATTTCTCATAAATATATAAAAAGTTCCAGTGGTGGATGCTAAAATTAAACTTGAGCCAAAATCTCAGGCTCACGGAGCTCTAAATACTGTTTTACTCTTGGATCTGTATGATGTCATAAAGAGTAGATATCCTCACACAGCACTGAGCACAGACACAAACCGAGTGTTTGTGAGGGGCACTGACAGAGTAGGAAGCAGCGTTAAAGGAAGAGGAGCAGCTGGGTGAGCTGTGGGGCCGGATCAGTGCCTGGTGTAAGATAAATAACTGTGAATCATTCACATCTGCTCTGGTAGAGTCCAAGTATGAATAATAATATGTAGTTAGACGTAAGCAGAATCGGCCCACTTTAATAAATGTTGTGAAAATAAAAAGCTGAAGTTGCGATCGTGAGAAAAATGTTGCAACTGTTACCATTTAGCTCAGGTCGGGTCTACAGTAAAATGTCAAAACAAATCTGGATCATGGTGTTTGTGTATTTTCACACAATACAAGAAAATCCAGACTGGATTACTAAATAAACTAAAGCAAACGGGCTCCCTACCTCGTTAGATAAAGCTCAGTAGCCTCTGTATTAAACAGTGTCTGCTAAGAAAACAGCTTCGTCTTGATTAATGAAGGTAGTCAAAGCTGCCAACAAGCTGAGGAAAATCTGCCTGT
>NW_005187565.1:1158448-1161326 GCF_000239375.1 Pundamilia nyererei
TGTGTGTGTGTGAGTACGTGTGGAAACAGTCGTCTGAGTGTCCAGCTATTAAGTGGAACGTTTACCTCGTCCTCCTCCCTGCTTCTGTTAATTGTCAGTGAGACAGTGGAGAGTTTGTCGTAGATGTGGCAGCTCATCGCAGGCCTGGCCACAACACTGCATTCCTCTCAAAATTACTGTCAACGTTTAAGTCAAGTTCCAGAAAAGAGGAAAGAGTGAATAAAAAGAATGTGGAAAATATCTTATGTAAGTTTGAATCAATCCAAAGCTTCATCTCACACACGTGTACTCACTCACATATCCAACACTTCACAGTGCAGAGCCTCACTCGTTTGTGCATGCATGCAAATGTATGCACACACACACACACACACACACACACACACACACACACACACACACACACACGCACACATCATAAAGCAGCTTATTAAACCATCAGCACTCTCCCAGCTCAGGGTGTTCATTGAATGGCATTTAAAGGGCAGTGTGACTCAGTTCATTAAACTAGATCAGACACGGAGCGACCTCTCTGCCGGGAGAGGGGTCAGAGGTTGTGACCCCTTGTTTTGGGGGCTTGGATGGATGTGGGGGTGGAGCAGAATGGGGCCTGCGAACCTGATTTAACTAGTTTTAGAAACATTTGTGAAGCCACGCAACAGACGTAGCCAAAGCTGGAATTAGTTTCTGTTCCGCTTCATCGTGAAATGATAACCAAACACAGAGTTATTAATATTTCCACAAAGACTTCTCACAGATTTTACATTGATGAGAAATCAGAGAGGAAAGCTGTGTGTTTATGAGATGAGTGGCTGGTTGGAAACTTGGGGAATGATTTATAAACCATGGCAGGAGCAGGAGGGCAAGGAGGAAAAATGGAGGCATAGGAAGAGTTGGATTAAGAGAAAGGGGAGCAGCAAAAAGTGAGCAGGGAGGGTAAAAACCCACGGCTTTCCAGCTTATGCAGCAGAGTTGCAGTCAGGCCTGTTGCTGTGCCAAACTTGGTGACGTGTTTCTACAGTTGCGTTTAATTTTAGCTCATGGGATACGACAATGCTCATTTCTACCAGCAAGACTCCAGAGTTTTATTTTCTCACGGTCATGTGCGTCGTTATCGCTGCGAACAGACGTCTTTCAGTGTGCAGAATATGTAGGCAATAATACGTATCTGTTTTCTGGACATCTTCAGGCCCCCAAACCTTTCCCAGTATCATCAGAAGCTAACTCATAACTGGTTTTCCAGATATACTAAATATATGTCACGTATACACATAGCTAGATATACAAGTGTCCCCTGTGTTGAACCCTAAGGTCACATTTAGAGACCTTAGGAATCACTTTGTGTTCTGCACAGTGAGTCTTCCACAAATCCGGGCTTCATCAGAAAGATCAGAACAAAAAAGACTGCCGTACTACAAATCAAATTTGTTGGAACGCAGTGTTTTCAAGTGTGAATGTGACTTTTTAAAAATAATTTAAATAATTATTATCACAAGTTATAAAAATTCAGCTACTGAATGGAATAGCATGGGGTGCACTGATATTTATATGTAGCTTGTCTAGTGTTAGCGCCCACTCAGAGAACATTTGGTAAATGGCCTGTATTTGTATAGCGCTTTTACTAGTCCCCCCTAGGGACCCCAAAGCGCTTTACACACCCAGTCATCCACCCATTCACACACCGGTGGAGGCAGCTACAGTTGTAGCCACAGCTGCCGTGGGGCAGACTGACAGAAGCGCCATCGGCCCCTCACCAGTAGGCGGTAGGTGAAGTGTCTTGCCCAAGGACACAACGACCGAGACTGTCCGAGCCGGGGCTCAAACCGGCAACCTTCCGATTATAAGGCGAACTCCCAACTCTTGAGCCACGATCGCTCCATTTCATGGAAACAAGGGATTTTGTTACCACACAGGTAGGGTTTAGACAGCACCGTACTGATGGACCAGGACAACCCACAAGTAGGTGACATATGTTTGTTATTCATGACAGGATCTTGGTTACAGTGGACCAAGATCCTGATAAGAGAAAAAGCCCAGGTGTATAGAGGGCCAAATCCAGGTGGGAACATCTGTCATGAAGGCTTGTTGGATGAGCTACCATGTACTTACTGCTTCAAGGATGGACAAATAATGAAGTGACAGCACAGTGTTGGCCTGGAAAGACGGTGGCTCCACTTCCAAAATGCTACTGCTAACTGCTTCGACTCTCAGCAAATCTTCCAGGTCTTGGATGCGTAGACCCGGGTCCAACCAAAGCTGGCATCAACTCTCATCAGGTGCTGCAAAAATTCTTCCAATAATTGAAAGATGGAGCCCACATATTCTGTCTTATCTTCATTTTCTTCCTATGAAAAATACCCCAGCTTGTGCTTGTAATGCTAATGTAATGTAATGTAATGCTACAAGGCACAACTGGCTCACAGCGTCACTGACACTGGTGCAAGAGAGGTGGCAGAGTTGCACAACTATGGACAACTGCAGTGTATTGAATGCACCATTGTTAATCTTTCAAGGTTATTGCACATTACTACCTTGTCATTCTGCTTTACCCTGAATTTGGTTCTATTTTCTTGCTCTTGGATGGTCGTGTTGGGTTGTATTGTTGTGCATCTGCCCCAACACAGAGCATTTTAGGGATTTCTCTTTTTCCGAGGGTGGTGGTGGGGGTGACTATCTCTATTAAAGGACACCCAGCAGCAGCTGGCCACGCCTGCTAAATCCTCTTGACAAAACCCACCCACCAGCTCCATCTGCCTCCCAAGTGGAACCCCATGATGCACACACACACACACACACACACACACACACACACACACACACACACACACACACACCTTTCTGGTGCTCTTTGATCCCAGAGAGAGCAAAAGCCTACATC
>NW_005187565.1:1161458-1191858 GCF_000239375.1 Pundamilia nyererei
AGTTACTGTATCTCCTCACCCTTGACCTTGAGGCAGACTGTTAAGCTTCGGCCCTTCTGCAGAGACAGAGACCAGTAAATGTTTAGTTCGCCACTGCTTACAACAAAAATGATCTTGCTCATTTACACTCGTTACGTCCTGAAATAATGAAATTTGCACATCAAATAAAATTCCAAACAGCAGAAATTTTGTTCAGAGGAAAAAACATTTCTTTAAAATATTCAAAGAAATATTTTTTGTAACTTCAGAACTGTCAGTGTGCATCCTACAAGGAAAGGTTAGTCTTAGTGTGTGAAGGAAAACTGAGGAACAGTTTGCGTGTAGAGCTGAAGCAATGTCTGAATGTGTATATGTATATATGTATATATGTATATATGTATATATGTATATATGTATATATGTATATATGTATATGCTGCTTTGTCCTAAAAAACTTTGTGAATACTGTTTATACATATTTGAACTTTATAAAAAGTTCTTTGTGGATGTCTGCTGAAAGCTTTCACAAATACAGACTCAGTGTTTCGTATCATAGTGATGTTCAGGTTGCATGTGAAAGATAAATATCCCAGTTTGGAAGTCTGGTGTCAGACTGGTGCAGACCTGGAACAGATTTAAGCTGGATGCACGGTAAACCCACACAGGTGATTTGAATTACTTTGGCTGATTACACCTTCTCACGGGACCGTGTGGGTGGAAACACAACGTGAGCATCTCGCTCCTCCGTCAGCTGCGCTGCATCTGTTAGGGCGAAAGAAAACAATGCAAAATGTAATATTTCTACTGCCTTGCAGGGAGCTTTTGACTGTGTTTTACAGTTCTATAAGTATCCCTCACCGGCAGTGTGAGCCGTGCTTTGCAAAGCTCTAAACGTTTACGATGAAGAGGCTGGCTGGTATTGCTTTGGCTAAAATGGGTGTAGTTGTGCGTCACTTCTGCTGTATCAAATGTCATTGAAGTTGCCCTCCAGAATTTGAAAAACAGATCTGATGATAGTCTCTAATTTGCAGAATACAACATTATACTGTAAAACGACTGCTGCATGTCGAATCAGGTACTTCTGCTGTTTTGAGTGCATATATGTGCTCACATAGCTATTTACTTACAATTCATCTAGTGCACTTCATGTTCCACTTATCTACTGTGCTACCAGAATTATGTGCAGTTAGTGCGTATTATTATGAATGAACGATTATTATATGTGACCCTGTTTCTTGTCCTCAGTTGTTGAACTCTTGGTTTTGTAGTGGAACGGTGAGGAAATGACGCGGGACAGATTTCACGCAGTCGTAGCACCGATGATAATGACGCCACCTGTGAGCTTATTAGATGTTTTCACTGCTGAAACTAAGAACCAGGGATTAAAAATCCAGAGTTGGTGTTTTACGATATTTTGTATGATACCTACCAAAAAGTAAGCCTCACTTTCAGTGACTTATACTGGTTAAAAATGATTGGATGATCCCGTCTTTGCCACAATGTAGCCATTAGAGTAGCAGCTGGAGGCTGAAAGTGTGCAACGTCACCAATGAAGCTGTTAGAGTAACGTTCATAAACTCTAGGCGTTTCAATCAGGAAAGTCTATCCAGCTCTGTTTAGACTTCAGTGCTGTTTCGTAGCTTTAGAGCCACCCTGCTGCACCCTCACATACTCTGAGTAGTAATCTCTTTGCTACTACAACACTAAATGATCATTTAGCATGGCTGAATCACGGGGCTGTTGCAGAAATCCTGGGACGAAATGTCATCTTGGCACATTTTACTTGAACCTTTCTAACACTAGTGCGTGAGGATGTGCTTTAATGGTCTCTGTAATGGTTTACTGCCTCTGGACTCCCGCAGTAACTAAACAAAGAGGGTAATGTGATGCTGGCTTGTTTGGAAATACATGTTCGTGAGTCTGTATTTGGATGCATATATACGTGTTTGGCGTCACGAGGAGCAAATAAAATCAGCATTTGAGATTCCTGCCATATACAGGCCTGTTTCCACTGAGGGCTGCCGAGCAAAGGCCCGGCGAATGACATCCAGAGACGCAGAGAGAGAACATGAGGCAGTAAAGAGGAGAGTTAGGGTGGAAAGGGACCGGAGAGAGGCAATGCATTATTTATTAATCCACATTTCCCTCTTCTTCTTCATCCATTACTCCTCCTCCTCTTTTTCTGCTCACTCCTCCTCTTGTTCCTCTGTGACACTCATCCTCTCCTCCTCTTTCTCCTGTACCGTCTCCACCTCCCAGTCCTCTACTCCCTCTTGTTTAACATCATCAAGTCCTTCACTTTTATCTTGTTTTCCCCCTCTTCATCCACTGCTCCCTCTTGGTCATCTCCCTCCTCCTCTTCACCTCCTTCAGTCCGCCTTTGGTTTTATCTCAGCTGTCTTCATCTGACCTGTTGTTGCTTCTATCCAGTTATCAACCTGTGGAAGTCTTTTAATGTGATACGAACTTTGAGAAATGACTCGAATCGAGACCCGTTTCCAAACGAGCTTTGCGCTTGTGTAGCCAGGTCATTCAGGTAACACTTTCCCCTGTGCTGTATAAAAGTTTATGAAAAAAACACCTTGAAATCTGACCTCGAGAAACTTGTTGCTGATCCAGCAGGCTTGTGAGTATGACGTGCTTTAGAGCAGGTTTACCACGTGGTTTACAAGTCAAAAGCATATGAGATGGAGCCCACTCCTGTTTGACATGACCAGCTTCAAAACACCAACACAGCCATGGCAAACACTCAGAGCTTAGAAAATTGTGAAAATATTTGCTATGCTAACAACTTTGGCAACTAGCTGCTGAAAAGCATATAAAACATGTGATATGGTTACTTTTACATTGTCGGCGCTCTGGAGTCCATCGCTAACAGACCTTGTCGTCTCTGTCTCTTTTCAGGTGGCTGTTGTGGAAAAGAAAAGACGAAGAGAGACGCTGACATTGAGGATCCAGAGACACGAAAGAGCCCCAGTTCTCTTTATTTATTACCTTCACGATACGTGTGTGTGTGTGTGTGCGCGCAGGTGTGGCTGTGCATCAGGAAGAGGACGAGCATAGAGCATGTGTGCATTCTGATCGGTACCTAAGATTTAAGGCTATCATTTGCAAATTTTGTTTACTTTTTATAAGGTTCCAATAATTCATATATCATTGTCTAAGTATAAACAAAAGGACTTCACTCTTGGTACATATTGTGTTTTGTGTTTGTAACTAGCCTCCTATTTAAGAATGTATATTTGTATGTATGATATACTCATCTAGAAACTATATAATGGACAGTTTTAATATTGCTTCATCTCGTCACCACTATACTGCTCGTGCCATTAAATCCATGCACACGAGCATCTCTGAAACAGAAGTAATGCAGTCACTTCAAAGAAAACAACGAATGCTAAAGTTTTTCATTTCTGTTTATCTCTCATTTGTGGAATTATAGGAAAAAACCGTGATAATGACGTCATAATAATGACGCTATAATAATGACGCTATAATAATGACGCTATAATAATGACGCTATAATAATGACGTCATAATAATGACGCTATAATAATGACGTCATAATAATGACGTCATAATAATGACGATCTCAGAGGGCTTTCAGGTAGCCTACTCTGGCAGCCATATTGGAGGTCCTCGGTTCTTTTGTAGCTTAAACTGCACCTGCTTTAAAGCTTTAATTTATTAGTTAATGGACTCA
This sequence comes from Pundamilia nyererei, assembly GCF_000239375.1. Taxonomy (NCBI): domain Eukaryota; kingdom Metazoa; phylum Chordata; class Actinopteri; order Cichliformes; family Cichlidae; genus Pundamilia; species Pundamilia nyererei. The sequence goes on from NW_005187565.1 coordinate 1,165,141, forward strand.
CAACAAAGTAGCTAACAGCTTCAAACCCCATGTAAATACTAACACTCAAATCTGGTAGGTAATAGTAGATAAGACTCTTTGTCAGATGTTTATCATGCTGTGTGGGTTCATGTTACAGGCTTACTTTGGTAGTTCTGACCAGGATTTTCATCACTTCTCTGAATATTCATCTCACAGTACTGCAACAGGGTAAAACTGCTTTTACATGAAAGGACACGGTTGAAAGAAGAAGGAGATTATCATGGACCAGTGCTTAGACTGAAGTACGTATGAGTTTTGGGAGCTTTTCAGCTCCAGTCCACTGTTCCTGTGACCTACCAAGGCTTTTATCTGCATACTTGACCCCAGGTTGTTCAAATAGACACAAATTTGACATCAGATGCCCTACCTGACACATTTATTCCTGACACTAGGAAAACTCCAGCTGTGACTCCTTGATGCTGAATTTGTGGCTCTTCTGAGTCTCAAACTGCAGAGCTGAGGCAAATGTGTTAACCACTACACAATGGTGTAAAAACCACTCGGCCAAATGTCACGAACCCAGAATTTGAACCAAAGACCATAAAATAACCTTTAATATTTGATGTGGACCAACATTTGGCTGATGCTCATTCGTTTCCATGACCTCACTGCAGTCTCTCCTGCTACACTGGTTTGCAGCTGTTTATCTGGACAAACCAACTAATGGAGGAAAACAGCATTAATGAGAATTACCTTTGGCTGGTTTCTCTGAACACAGTCCAGGTTTGTGCACTTTTAAACATAAACCTGCCTATTGCTGAAGCTCTGACAAATCTATTTTTATTTGTATCATATTATCAGAGTTCAAAAAAGGACACTAATGAGCATGTGCAGAGGTAACAGCGAGCAGCTGAGATGAAAAGGCCTTAGTATGCGTCAGCTCGTACTGCCGACGTTTGGCTTCTCTCTTTTGAATTGAATCCAAGTAAGACATGGATTCTTGTATTTGCAATAAAAAGCTGGTGTTATTATGGGTGACCTGTTGTATGTAATTGCACTTTGAAATGTGTATGTGAGTAATATTCACTCAGAATCCTCGAGAGTAAAGGCCAAAACTCCCAAAGTAAGGCCCCATTTGTAGGAAAATTCTAGCGGTTTGATATTTCCGTGGACCTCCACGATGGAACCAGATGGAACTGATTGTGTTTCGCACCTTGAAAAGTCTCTCTCGTCCAAACGATCTCTGCGGACGATGTTGACAGTGTACACAACTCTACGGGGACGGCACCATAGACGCAATACTGTGCTTAACAACAGCTGGATAATGGAAATGCATGTGTGTGCTAGTGTGTGTGAGTGTATTAAACATGGGCAATAGCAAAGCACTGGTGCTTCCATCCATGTATATGAGCTAATGTAGAAAAGGCACAGGCAGCGTGGCCTGTTATCTGATCCTGCCCTCGACAATCCTCCTTTTCACTTTTACTGTTACTAACAAAGAATCTGCAATATCCTCTCGGACACAGACGATCTGAGTCACCGAGTTATTTTTAAGCTTCTACGTTACAGATCTGGAATTTCTTTTCTCTGAAAAATTTGAATGACTGATTTGTAGTGTGTGTGTGTGTGTGTGTGTGTGTGTGTGTGTGTGTGTGTGTGTGTGTGTGTGTGTGTGTGTGTGTGTGTGTGTGGAGTAGATACACATAGTAGGAGGTGGTGATTAACTCTGATCAGTCCCTATAACACCAACATGTGCTCTCAAGCAGAGACATTCCCAAACTGTGTGCCCGTGCTTTGGAACATTTTATGACACAGCGATGAAGGTGAGCTGTATGCTGTCATCTGCAAAGATCTTCTACTGGGTTTTTGTCTTTCTTTTGTTGTTTTGTGTGCAAATATCTGAATATTTCAGCTTAGATGTGTGGTGATGATGTGAAGTGCTACCGATACAATGGCTTCCTCTTTACCAGTCCGTTTGAAAGCGACTGAAACAATAATATTGGCCCTGCACTGTTGATTAGCCAAAAATCTGAAGCCATGGACGAATGGAAACCGTGGATGCTTCTAATGTGACTCCACAGCCTCTCAAACACACATAATAGAGATGTCTTGCCTGCCAGATTATTTCTTCACAGCCATCTAGACCTGGCATCTAGAAAACCCTGCAACCCCTACGTGCGCTCTCTCGGCTGATTTTGCAGACTGTTTTCATGTCTTTCTTCCATACAGTGCTTACATAATTTAATAATCCCTCTTCTTTATGCCAACCATGTGGTGAACCAAAGCTCAGCTGTAGCTAGCATGAAGCTTTTCCAGTTGGCTACTTCAGTTATTACAGTACGTACGGCTGTGGGCCACTGGTTTGGAATGCCTGTGTTCTTCTGTTATGCACTGGCTTTGCCCTTAATGATTAATATATGAATATAAGTATATATATATACCCTTGCTTTGCTCAAACCAGCCTTCCTCACAAATGTAAATATTGTCCCTTGGTTTTAACTTTTATTGCAGATAGGGGAGAACTCGTGGAAGTGCTGTACTCTGAGTTATCTCGCGGCTTTTCAGTGTCATCCCCGGGCTGTGATTGTGTGGCACGAAAAAAGGGGAGGCAAGGCGGTGGGTAATGCCAGTAAAGCAGCGTGACAGAGGAGGGTTAATACCATCGAGCTGTGCTAAGATTGCCCAGCCTCGCTTGGCTTTAAGGGATTGCAGGCAGTATTAGCAGCTGAATAATTATTTTTGCTATGTTTCTCCTTGTGTGCACACTTTCAGTGTGGCTCATATTCATTCATTCAGCCCAACCCCCACGCCCCAATGCTCTTCTTTTAGGCTCGAGAGCCTGGAGTCTTGTAAAAAACGTATATTTTTGAGTCCTGTGCAGGCAGAGTTCAAGCTCTGTTTTAACTTGAATGTGCTTCATATCTTTCACGTAGAGCCCAGTGAAGGAACGACTAGTCGGAATTGCACATTTAGCACTGTGACAGAGAAGAAAGAGAGATTGATAACGTAGTGCTTTTTCATCGTCGCTGGAGTGAAAAAGTGACGCTTCCACTATGTTTGTATACAGGGTTACAAGTGTCCCCTTAATGCTGTTAAAGAGACGTCATATATGACTGTACATATATGATGAGTATAAATATAAGGCATCTATTTTTGACAGTCTTTGTGGTGTGGGCAGAAGTCGTACGAATAGGAAAAACATATAGGTTGGAGGCAACGTGCATCCTCGCCGTGCTCAACGATGAGTCTGTGTTTGCAACTTTTTTCTGTAAAGCTTCTCTTCACGTTTGGATTTTTCTTTTTGTATGCTGCACTGAAAATACGTCATTTTCACAAGTGGTTTGGAAAACAGAAGTGTCAGTCACTTCATCCAGTGAAATATTATAGTATACAGTAGAGTAGCTGTTGCATTATTTGTTACGAGCTGTATGTAATGTTATTATGGAAGATGTAATGTCCTTCTGTAAATGTTGTTTAATGTTTTACCTGAAATAAAAATTTATTAATGCTTCAGATGCGTCTGTGGGTCACATATCATTTGTTCTTACGTTCACACAGAAAAGTTGACACGTGGTGTCTCTGCATACTTAAACACAGCCTAGTGCCGTGTCTCTTTAGAGTCTTTTGACCTTTTGGCCACACAGAAAAGTGACACTGATCAACCAATCAGTCAGTCACTTAGGCTAACATTATAATGTCCCAGAAATACTGAAGAACCAGCAGCAAAGCAGATATAAAGTTCACATCAAGTTCAACGAAGCAACAAAGGCTGCAAAGCATTTAGAGAGATAAAAACAAGAACTTCCTTGTGACTAGGAAAAGTTGGTGGTTGTCCAGTAGCTGAACTGAAGGGTTTTTTTGCTAGTTGCTTCGACCAACCTGTCCCCCAGAGGTCTGGTATGCAACCAGCCAATGGGCAACCATTTTCAGTCACAAAGCAACTGCACAGGTTAGAATCTAGGATCTATCTATGCCCCTCCCCAGCCTGGTGCTGTCGGAGGTTTCTTCCTGTTAAAAGGGAGTTTTTCCTTCCCACTGTCGCCAAAGTGCTGCTCATAGAGGGTCATATGATTGTTGGGTTTTTCTCTGTATGTATTATTGTAGGGTCTACCTTACAATATAAAGCGCCTTGAGGTGACTGTTGTTGTGATTTGGTGCTGTATGAATAAAATACAATGGAATTGAATAGATAAAAATCTGATTACTCAACATTACCTTCCTAAAACAGTGCGTGTCTTATTCCATATATGTAGTTAATAACCAAAATTCTGAATTTTGATTTTCAAAGGAGGAACAGAGGACCGTGTGTGTTCCTCTTCTGATTACACCCAGTACTGTAAAGTATATGTTGTACAGAGAGAGAAAATAAAGCAGTCGCCTGTGCATGCACAATTATTAGAGTATATTTAATGACCTTTTTTTAGCTGCTCTCAGCAAACACCATTTCCCACAAACCCAAAGCATTTGCAAGGTCAACGCTGCAGAATTACTGTAATGACCAGTTTCTATCTTGAAAACAGTGTGTGTACTATCATCTGATTCATAATTACAACTGGGAAGCTGAGACTTAATAGCACAGCTGGATTTGTAGTTATGAGCGTAGTTACAAATGTCACTGGGATTTTGAATGAGGTTTGAACAGAACCCAGAAGATCGTATTCCACTTTGGCTCTGTGCACGAGTGCAGTGCTAGAGCACTACTCTAACTTAAGATACAAAGCTAATTACATTGCAATGGTAGACGCTTTAGTTAAAGTTAAATAAATGAATCCCCCAGGATAGATTTCATTTCATTGCAGATTTCCATGTAATAGCAACTGCCTGTGTCTCTCTAGTCTACAGCACATACAGTATAAAAACATATTAATATTGACATATTGTTTCTCTAGACTTTCTACATCATCACTGGATAGTTTTCAACATTTCTGATATAGACTGTAGTGATACTGCTACAGATAGAGCTTTAAAATAAAAGACAAGCAGAACATCTGGTGACACAAGTCTGGGTGAAGCTCTCATCGCTCTCTCAGTGCAGCCCAAGCAAGAAAATCTAGCATTCCTATGTCAGTGTGCATTTTACAGTGCTTGCTCCTCTCCTCCTGCTAACAGCCTGCAGTGCCAGATGGGAAACCTTTCTCTCATTTTGTCTGCGTTAAGGATCGTATGTATTTTTCCACCTTTAGCTAATTCCTCCCTCTTGTTCAGTAATAATCAAAGTCTTTGAGTAAATGCTGAGTATAAGAAGTTATGTCTGTGACTACAAACTGTCTGCATGTGGAACAACAATGCTGCACGCTCGATTTCAGGGCAGAAGAGTCCAACTTATTCCATTAACCCTACAGAAAAAGGAAGTGTTTTAGTTTTACAGGAGCAAATACAACATATTTATATACGTGTAATACATGAGGTGCATCAGGGAAAACAGTAGAGTAGAAAAATGAATGCATGAATTAATGCTTTTCATATTAGAGGGCAGTACAGACAAGCTGAAAACCCAACATGGACATAGAGTAAAATCACCTTTTGGTTTAGGAAGAAAATATACTTTCTTCTTCTTCTCTGTTTTAATCCAGTAGTTCTTAAACAACATCAGCAATCAAGCTCACTCTGAGGTTCAGCTGCCCTGAGGAATCAAAGTCCAGCACTCAGTCTCTAGTTTTACTCTTTTTTTGGGCTCCTGAGGTAAACATCTGTATTAGATGTCTTTGTCAGCTGTTTGTTCAAGGTTCAAGGTTCTTTATTATTTGTCACATGCATAGTTATACAAGTATAACACACAGTGAAATGTAGTCTGACACGCTCCTCGACATGTGCAAAAATTGGGGGAGGGGGGGTGTAGAGGAAGAACATTATATATATATACAGACATATAGTATATACACTGGGTGAATGTGCAGTAGTAGCAGCAAGCAGGTGAATTCTGTGCATTAATATGAATAGACATCTGACTATTTTACAGGATAGACAATATAATGTAATGGCTCTAAAACAAACAAACAAAAAACACTACAATTTGTTGTGACCTATACCACCACTGATACAGAGGAAGAGACAGTCAGGCTTGATCAGGTTAAGAGCCCCTATGAGCAAGTGCTTTGCAAGACATTGACCACAAACTGCTAAGGCATGTAAAGAGAGACTACAAGCAAACAAAGTAAAGAGGAAGGGAGCCAACACTCAGAAGGACACTTGATTCGGTCTTTTAATGTGTGCAGCGCTGTTCCAAAATGAACCCCTGCAATTTATGCAAACATGAGGAAAAATGCAGACCCTCCCTAACCTCCATCTCTTAGATCCTACAGAGAGAGAGGGAGAGAGGGAGAGAGGGAGAGGGAGAGAGAGAGGTATTAAGCTATTGAAGGTGACACGGATGTAGATAGGAAGTGCGTCAGTACAAAAGTATGTGTGCCAAAGTAGAAACCAGAGTTCAGCTACGTCTTTTTTTTGCATCTATTAAAATATAAAGTACTTTAACCTCTATGTGTATTATATTCCTTTTATTTGGTACTTTTACTGTGCGTTTAATCTGCTTTCTAAATTATCATAACTTAACCATTTCATTTTAAATGACTTTCTAGAGAAGGCAGCATATTCAAAAAAAGGATAAAATGTAATAAATACAAAATCAGAACCGAAGGGGGATAAAGTCAAGATAATGAAATCTTTCCCATCCAGATTAAAATAGTCTGCGTATTAGTTTTTAAGCTCACAAAGCTGCTCAAGTTACAGTTGTATTAAATGCTTTTATTGTGAAAGTTTATCGCGGAAGTAATAATGACTGGAGGTGAGCTTGGCTGCAGTGGCATTAGAGTGAGGGATCGCAGAACAGGTTTGAACGGCAGACTGACGCTGTGTCGGGCACGCTGCAGAGCGGAGCTGTCCTTGTCCTGGAGGATTAGAGTTCGGGCTTGGTTTTGGACTGGATTTCACCCGAGGAGGTCCGAGTTTGCGATTCACGAGTGTGGATGTTCTAACGCACTGCGCTGCTACCCCGGCGCGGCGACGAGAGGGAGGACGGACAGCCAGAATCCCGCGGCGAGAAGCGGCGCTTACCTCTGCGAGAAACGCCAACAAAGAGCGTTCAGGGAAGTAGCCTGCTGCCTGCTGAGGTAACGCAAGTTAGTTAAGCAACACGCAGAAAGTACGGCAGCGTCTGCATTCCTCAACATGGCTTACAACAGACTTCTCCGCTCGGCTTTGCTTTTTCTGTTTTTTATCCTGTTCCTGAACCTGGGGGTTTTTCGAGTCAACGGCCAATACGGCGGCAGTGACCGAGGATTGTCTATACCGGAGCACGGATTCTGTCAGCCCATTTCCATCCCCCTGTGCACGGACATCGCCTACAATGAGACTATCATGCCGAACCTGCTGGGCCACACCAACCAGGAGGACGCGGGGCTGGAGGTCCACCAGTTCTACCCGTTGGTGAAAGTGCAGTGCTCCCCGGATTTAAAGTTCTTCCTGTGCTCCATGTATGCCCCCGTGTGCACGGTGCTGGAGAAGGCGCTGCCCCCGTGCCGCTCTCTGTGTGAGCGCGCGCGGCAGGGCTGCGAGGCGCTCATGAACAAGTTCGGCTTCCAGTGGCCCGACAGCCTCGCGTGCGATAGCTTTCCGGTCCACGGCGCGGGGGAGCTGTGCGTCGGCCAGAACATGTCGGACCACACGGAGCCCCAGCCCGGGCCCTACTCCACCGAGCGGCCACCTACTGACCCGGGGAACGGCCAGTTCAGATGCCCGGCCTCGCTCAGGGTGCCTCCCTACCTGAACTACCGCTTCCTCGGGCAGGAGAACTGCGCCGCGCCGTGCGAGCCGAAGAGATCCCACGGGATGATGTACTTCAGCGAGGAGGAGCTCAAATTCGCCCGCATATGGATCGGCATATGGTCAGTGCTGTGTTGTGCTTCCACTTTATTCACTGTGCTCACCTACCTGGTGGACATGAAGCGCTTCAGCTACCCAGAGAGACCCATCGTCTTCCTTTCTGGCTGCTACACCATGGTTTCCATCGCCTACATTGCTGGATTTTTACTGGAGGACAAGGTGGTTTGCAATGACAAGTTTGACAACGACATAAAGACTGTGGTGCAGGGCACCAAAAAGGAGGGCTGCACCATCCTCTTCATGATGCTGTACTTCTTCAGCATGGCCAGCTCGATCTGGTGGGTCATCCTGGCTCTCACCTGGTTCCTGGCAGCAGGAATGAAGTGGGGCCACGAAGCCATCGAGGCCAACTCTCAGTATTTCCACCTGGCGGCCTGGGCCGTTCCTGCCATCAAAACCATCACCATCCTGGCAGTAGGTCAGGTGGATGGAGACGTGCTGAGTGGGGTTTGCTTTGTGGGCATCAACAGCGTGGACGCCCTGCGCGGCTTTGTTCTGGCGCCCCTCTTCGTATACCTGTTTATCGGCACCTCCTTCCTTTTGGCCGGATTCGTGTCCCTGTTTCGAATCCGAACCATCATGAAGCACGACGGCACCAAGACGGAGAAGCTGGAGAAACTGATGGTGCGGATAGGCATCTTCAGCGTGCTCTACACCGTGCCGGCCACCATCGTCATCGCCTGCTACTTTTACGAGCAGGCCTTCAGAGAGCAGTGGGAGAGGACGTGGATCAGCCAGACGTGCAAGACGTACGCCGTGCCGTGTCCGGCCCACAGCCACCCCAACATGAGCCCGGACTTCACCGTCTTCATGATCAAGTATCTCATGACGCTCATTGTTGGCATCACTTCTGGCTTCTGGATCTGGTCCGGAAAGACCCTTAACTCCTGGAGGAGGTTTTACACGAGACTGGCCAACAGTAAACAGGGCGAGACCACAGTGTAGTCGAACCTCACGCAGACTGTGACAAACTGAATGATAATCCTTCTTTTTATTCATTTTCTTGGACTCACAGGAGACACTCGCTCTGTTTTTTTAATGTACATATGCATTTGTGAGATTTTTGTAAGTATATATTTGTATTTAAAGATTTAAAAAAAGATTTTTTTGAAACACCTTTTTTCATACGTTGGACTTGATGGAATTTTACTTAATCATCACAAAGAGCCAGCCGATCATCAACAGTCCTGAGGTCTCATGACTTGTCTTACTGCAGACACCTTCTAGGAGTACTTTGTGTGTGTGTGTGTGTGTGTGTGTGTGTGTGTGTGTGTGTGTGTGTGATCGGTGAACTGCCTGTGAGCCCCAGGTCTATTCTAAGCAGAGTCTCGTGAAACCCAAGTGCTTCCTCGTGGCTCCCTCTCCCCCCGATTAACCAGCTGTAGTTTGTGTCTGTTGTACAGTGGAGCGAGCGGTGGCCCGGCTCTGGAGGGACGTGTCAGCATCCTGGGAACAAGAAGTGGTGTGCAAGCTTGTGAATGTGAGTCACTGTGGCAGATGGTTGTGGCCTGTAGCTCAGGCCCTTACATTCCTTTTCTAAATAAAGCGCAGGTAGTCATGCAAATGTAAAGGAACACACAAGTGGTTTTGCATGTATGTTACAATGCTGTCAGGCAAAACACGAGATGAATTTCTCTCACGTTTTCCTGAAAACATGTTTCTTTTTAATGATCTGCCGTGATCACGATCTGCTTTTGTAATTCTGAACACTCTGACCTTCAGATTCCTGTTTGGTATTTTTGCGTGTAGTGCTGGGCGGCGCGACAGTGAGATTCAGTTTCAGGGTCGTCTCGGCGGGTCTTCATGTAGGGCTACAGCAGCTCGCTCTTCTGTCAGGAGTGTAAAACCCTAAACACACACACAAAACAGTCTATGTTGTCCTGTCGGTCCTTAAAGCAGAACAGCAAGTTTTACGTGAGATGTGTTTCCACTTTTTTATTTTTTCGTCCCTGTTTGTAACAAAATCAACATGTTGTGGGTCGTGAGCTTTAAGAAAGTCTGTTTGGACTTATTCTCCGAACTTTGTGGGGGAAATGATTCAGCCATCAGGAAAAACGCACTTACCTCAAGTCGCACATTATCCATGTCACTGTGTGTGGAGCAGCCCTGCCCACAGAGAAGAGACCAGGAAACACAGCAGATCCTCTCGTGGTCATCTTTGCTGTTTTTTGTTCTTCTCTTCATCCTCGCCCCGTCTCAGCTGCTCCTGACCGTACAGGCTGCACACAGCACCTCCACGCTGTTATGCTAACCTGCTAGCGTATCCCAGCATGCTGTTTGTCTGCGTGAAATTCTGAATTACAAATTAGTAACAAATTTGTTCAGTTGACCAGACTTTTCTCAATGAAAAAATCTGTCATGCATGACATTATGAACAGTGTAGCGCCCAGCACTATGTTCTGTTTTTCTGGCATGGTTGCTATGACGCAGACTGGCCCTTGTAATTTGATGCAACAGCAACACAACTTTGACCAAAGTGAACACAGACTCGGCCCTCACGCTGCACGAGCGCTGAAAGAAGCACAGTAACAATCTAACAACAGTTCTATGTAGATCTACAACATGCAGAAATGCTGGTGTGTTCCTTCACTGCACACGTTCAAAGCAGCAGTAATGTCTGTTTAATAAAGATCTATTTTGAGAAATGCAGTTTTTAAAGAGAAAATGAAATACTGCTGCAGAGCTGTGTGTGTGTGTGTGCGTGCGTGCGCGTGTGTGTGTGTGTGTGTGTTGAAGCACATTTTTAACTTTGACTATTTTCCGACATTTAGTATTGTGTCTAATCTTTGGACGCCTTTGAGCCTTTATAGTTTGTTACACAACACGTCGAAAATGATTCCTGTTTGTTTGGTTTTGCATCAAAAATGTGTGATTGTGCTGGAATTTGTTATCAGGCAAGAACAAAAGATTCAAGTCAAAATTGAAAATTCCATTTTGAGAATTTGGAGATGAGATCCTTTAACTTTATGCAGTTAAAGGTATGAATTAGTGTTTCAAAGAGAATCTGCAGGTTAACAGAAATGAAAGTGATGACATAATTAAAAATAAGACGTTTAGATCTTTTAGGTCATAAGTAGCTTTTGAAACCGTTCAAGCTTGAATACTCGTCAGTAGTACGAGATCATTTTTAGTGGACGGTATAAAGTGAAACATGGGTTCAGTGTCGTGTTTCACAATAAAATAATAATAATAATTCTCCCCTTTATCAAAGTGAGGAATGAGGAATGAGGAAACAAAATGAGTCTCCAGTACTACAAAGTACATTTAGATTTGAATCTACTTCTGTTTGCAAAATTGCTCATGGCAGTTCTGATTTACATACAGATTTTAACATTTTTATTATATTTGACAAAGTAAAGAACTGACAGATTGTTTGTCCAGAAGGTTAAAGGTGTCCAGACTCAATCGCGGTGCTGTAAATGTCTGCAGTCAGCGATGAGAGCGGCTGTTTGCAATGCACATATCATACATTTTTGGAAGAGTTTTTTCACGTTCTGTACCTGGGGCTTGAACATGTCAGAAACTGTTGAAAGGGGGCTCGGGTTCATCTGCAGAGTAACCTGATCCCCGTGAACATAGCTGCACTGTGGGACTGAAGAGCAGCCAGCAGCTTGCATGTCTTCCACCGCAGGAGAAAGGAAGCCTTGTGCTGAAATGCAGAGCGGCTGCTGTCGGTGCAGCTCGGCTCTCTCTCTCACACACACACACACACACACACACATTTCACGACTGTGTGTTCTTGTCAAACGCTCTTCCACACAGTGCTTCCGATTCATAATAATCCTTTTATTGTGTTGACGGCTCTACAATAGTCACTGCTTTGAAGTAATTTCCTTTGCATTTGCTATGAAGAGAACCTTTATATTTATAGAAAAAAATCATATATACGCTACGTTGATTGCTTTATGAGAATAAAAACAATGTCAACTGTCAAGCGTTTGTAAAATGTCTTCTTTTTTTTGAATTGGTAAAGAAACTACAGAATATTCATGTGCTGTATTTGCTTTGAGAGAGTAACGGCTTTAAAGTCTTTCTCTCTGCTTTAGAACAATATCTTCTGGGTATGATCTAGTTCGTATGCTAGGATGATCATTTGTGCTTACAAGGATAAGAAGTTCGTCTCACAGTCCTTATTCGTCCAGCTCTAGTTCCAACATCCACAGAAAATGTATAAAAAGTCAAAAATGGCACGTTTTACATGCATTAGCAGCTACGGTGGGAAACTGTGATGTTCTGCTACATTATTGAAGCACGACAGCATTTTCTTTCTATATTTTAATCAATTTAAAGAAACATCAAATGAAAATAGCTACCTCAGTTTCACCATGTTATAGTGCCAAAGGCTGATGTAGTTTTAGTAATCACTAGCTAGGGTTAGAAATAATCTGAGCTAGCGCCTATTAGCAAGCTTTCCACAATCCATACGATATAAGTAATGTATGTTGCTTTCATTTTTCATGCACCAGATACACAAAGTTATTTTCTACCAGTGGACAACAGTTTGTCTTCATACTGAAGCTAACGGTACAGATGTTTTGCGAGTCGTATGAGTACATAAGACAGACATGCTCAGTCCTGTTAGGTAGACTGGTGACCTGTTCAGGGTCAACCCCACCGCTCGCCCTGTGACAGCTGGGATAGACATCCGCCCTCCCACACGCCTGGATTAGAAAAGCAGTTAAGAAGTTGGAGTATCAAAATATGTATACCTGTGAGGGGGTTCAGAGTCGTTTTAATCCCTGGGAGACCTTAATGTGGCTGCACTAATGACTGCGGCTCTAAAGAGCCTCTGGCACCCGTGTGCCAGCCGTGTTCATGGGTCAGCTGCCAGAGTCATTGTTCCCGACTGTTCATCACACTGCACTGCCTCCCTTTTGATCACTTACACAGCCACCACTGCATGGCTCCGCAGATTTCTGACATGGTCTGCCACATGCATACGGCAACTGTGAAGACGCCCTCCTTGCTTGGAAAGTGGAACATATTTTTGACATCGTCACACTGAATAGTCGATGTGTTTCTCATGGAGAGTCAGTCTTAATATCTGTTGTGTTGCTGGTGAAGCCTCACAGGTTTTAGCATGGACAGCAGGGGGGAAAGGAATTTTCAATCTTCAGACAGTTTCTAACTAAAGCTGTGGTTTGGTCAAGGCCTCAACATCCTATTGCGCTCACATCTGGTTCCTATGTATGATATTCATATATATGTACAGTATATTACTTAGACTGCTTTGGGGGCAGCTGTAGATAAACTCAACTTTCATTGGCAAAGTAACGTAGGCTTAGTTGTTTCCCTTTTAGACTTCAGTTTCAACTTCTAAACTCATTTTTCATAAAACAAAACATGTTTTCCAAAATGTTGAAACACGACCTCAAGAGTTCTGCAACTTTTCTTGTTTTAGGAAATTATAGGGTATCCTTTAAGTTTGTATTTAAATCTAGTGATATGTTGCCACACCATGGGTCGACATGGCTGTAAGGAGGCAAGCATTCGCGAAGCGCCCGGAAACGATTCAGGGTTTTGTTTTAGGCAAATATTCAGAAACTTGAAGATTTTATGTTTCATATACAGGTGATGCCGTGCAGAGGAAGTGTCTGGGTAGAGACCATGTTTCTGGGCCAAATGTAAAGATCTCAGTTTTGTCTGAATTTAGGAGATGAAAATAAGGAGCATCCAGGACTGGACATAGCAATGAAAAGTATACAGTATTTTCTAATATCATGTATAAAGGACAGACTCTTATGAAGACACACAAACTGGAATCTATTCGATAGAGACAGTCCAAATCGCTGCAGTGCATTTTGTTTACCACCAACAGTTTGGTCTCGTTATGTTCTGATCAGTGCTATCAAACACTACACTGAGGCTGGACAGGATGAGCACAGAAAAGAAGCTAGTCTACTGCTGGTTTGGTGGTCATGATGGATTCAGAAACCTCATTTAAACTTTTCCAGTAGAACTTCCTCCTGCAAATGATCACATAGCTGTTTTGAAATCAGCTAATAATGAGCAAAGACAGCTGTATTGGGTACACATGGCTACATTAACCTGTGGTATGAAGCCTGTTGGTGGAGCTAATCATATTATGGCTCTGTGCCCCCCTCTTTTCAGCAGTTGCCGTTGGTGTTGCTGTGGGCCGTTCTAAACCTACCTGATGTCTTCAGCCTGCTTCAATGAGCATAACCCTAAGGTGCACTTTGCAAGGAGCTAATTGGCTAATTGTGCGTCCACTTTGAGTAGCCACATTTAGATGCAATAGTGCCAGCTTTGTGAGTTTTAACTCCCGTAGGCCAACTTGGGAAGGGTTGTGCTTCCCAGAAAGATGTGTACTACTTCTGCAACGTGTTTCTCTTTTCACATGACTTAACTCACTAGACGTGCTAAAAGGAGGGGAAAGAAAGAGCTCGTCGTTCCTCAGTAGACCCCCGTGTCTGAGCCTGCCTCTGTGCGCACACAGTTCCATGTCTGCCGATGTCTCGTACAGCCACAAACGAAATAATAGGGGTTGTATTTTAAAAGCGACATAAAACTAAACATAGCTTTCAAACACAAATATCCTCCTGAAGCCAAATATTGCTGTTTTGCATTACCAGCGCAGTGCTTCTTTATTCCAGCTGGTAGTTAGTGGTTTCAGTTCACTGATAATGTGGAATGAAAATCAACTTGTTAGGCTGCATAATCTATCACATGTCTGCGACCAGGCTGCGATAACCTAACCCATGGTGATGCATGGTGATGAATATCTCATTTCACGAGTTCATCAGTGTTTTCAATTAAATTACTTCAAACCCTTTCAAATATGTCAGAGGTCAGTAACAGTGTCAGTAGCAGCAGACGCAAATATGTTTAGCTGGAGCACATACAAGTACACACTCGGTGTTAAGTACACCCTGGTAGTGCCGGGTTCAGAGCTGCTTTAATGTGGAAACCTTTCTCTGAGATTGTGCTCTGCGTTGACATGATAGCATCACACTTGTAGATTTGTCGGCTGCTTGTCCAAACTTCCACTTCACCCACATCCCAGAGGTGCTCTGCTGCACTGGCATCTGCTGACTGTGGAGGCTGTGGACTGATTTTCTGATCTTTTCTTGTCCAGTTTTGGTGAGCTGATGTGAAATGGTTCATTTCCCCATTTTTCTTTTCCTGATTTTACTCATTTTGCAAATAAATAAATAAATCAAAATGAATCCTTCAGATTTCTTTTTTGTGTTCGGGCACAATGCCAACCTCAAACAGATGCAAGGTGGCCACAAAATGATGCAAAGACAATAAAACAAAGCCAGAGGAACCAAACAACCAACATAATCTACAAATATTCCAGTAAAAATGAGAAACAGAACAACACCAACATTATTATTGGATCCTTGAAAGGTTTGAGTTGTTGCTGCAGATATTTAGCACGGTGTCTGTTTCTGCTTCAGTATCACACACTCACAATCTCTGTATGTGAATTCGATTTTGAGTGCAATTTGCTAAAAATAGTCACCACATATCTGAAGAAAATGGACCTCCACCCTGCACTTGTCTTTCTGTTTTTTACTCATTGCTGAGTCTCATACCGCCTCAAGGTCAGCTGAGTGTTTCTGCAGCTCTGCTCTTGCAGTGCAGCATCCTGCCAAATGAGGCGGCACCATGCTGCCTGACTCTGTGAACTTCACCTGCACGTCTCCACCTGTGGATGACTGATGTGCTGTTTTATATACTTCTTAGGCTGTCTCTCAGTCATACACCCACGAATGTCACTGCGTATGCGGTGCGAGTCAGATCACTGCCTTTCACTTGTTTGCTTTGTTTAATCTGCTTTCCCTCTGCTTAGCTGGGAAACAACAGTGTGGTACGTTCGCATATTGTTTCCATTACATTTTCGACAAAGACGACTGAATTCCTAAACCTATAGAGTGCCCTGTTTTTGTGCTTAACGCCAGAGTGGAGACAACTTACACTGTAGCAGAAGCAGAGGAAGGCTCTGAGGAATTGCTGCCAATTCTTCAGCGTGAATAATGATGAAGGTTTTTGATGGTGTGTGACAGAGTTATCAAAGATCACACCGTTAAGAAGCTCTCCAGAGAGAAAGGCCCAAAGTGGCTCCAAATGCCGTGCAGTCACATGGGAGATGGAGGTGGAGGGTACGATTGCCTCTGCAGCTCCAACCCAAATCTCCGCTCACTTGGTCTGCTTGCTCTCTCTGTTGCCTTATTCTACATTAAACAACTGCATCAAATCCACAGCTCATGAAAGTTTCAATTACAGCACTGCTGTTGTGTCTCAACCCACCACACTGACACCGTCCCTGAGTGTACTTCATTGTATCATGCTGTATTGGAGAGTGATGACCCCGCTCTACTAGTGCCCTATTTGTAGGCAGCACTAATTGAACTGCCGACCCAAACTGGCAAAAGTGTTTATGCCATTCAAAAAGAGTCACCACACACCACCAACACGAGTTCTATCAGGACCACTTTAGTCAAAATAAGATCTGCACTAACCTATGCTGGGAACTACCTGCCCTTCACATGGATGTGCAGAAAGCCTAAAGGAAGCACGAGCAGCAGGCAAATCTCTGAATATGCAGAGCTGGCATCAGTAATAACAAACACCACACTGAGTCAGAGATGTGATGGCGTGGAGGAGCTGTGGTGAACATGTGTGGCTTGCAGAAGGCTGAAGCAGCTTAAATGGAGAATCCAAAAGTAAAATTAGAGTTTGTAATAAAAACTGTACAAAACGGAAAAACTGAAGGAGAGCGCAAAAGAAACCAACAACTACTTTTGACTAATAGAGTTCTAACATCGGTTTCATGGACTTTTATCAAAAGACTGGGCTTCAGTTTAGAAAAGCAAACAACACAAATTTATTTAGTTTTTAATTAAGCAGCAAATTGTTCAACATCTGGATACGTAGAACATTTTTATTGCATTTTGTTGAGCCATTTTTTAAATTATGTAATTAATTTACAGCTTTTCTCCTTTGAACTTTAAATTGGTTGGCTGACAGTTTTTATAGTGTTGTTAAGACATTTGAGTCATGTTGAACATTTTAATGCCTATGGACATAAATATGGCGTATACTATTCATTGTAGATAACATTTACATGCTGTTTGCTCTGTCAAACATCAGTGCTCGGGATGTTTTTCTGCAAATACTAACTAGTAGCTGAGCAGTGGTAAAAATTGTAACAAAAACTGGAAATAGAGAAGATTTAGCTTCAAAGTAAAAAGTGTACCTCAGTGTTGGAATTGACTTGGCCAACTTTTACTTTAAAGGCAAGCGGTCTGGTTTGTGTCACACTTTTCACAGTTTCACTCCAGCTTGGAAGTCCAGAAGTGACCTGGAACTGAGAACGTACACAGACATTCAGCTTGGACAGTAGCTGGATTATGTTACGCGAGTCTATCTCTTCCATTCAAATTGCAACCACAGCATTCTGCTATCGCTAATGCCTTTTCCTTAGCAGAGGGTTATTAGGGGGTCGCTGACTTGTCTTTTGGCCTGTGTGACTGAGGCCTTACGCACTTGATCCTAACCCTAGCACCAAAAGTAATACGACTTTTTGTTCAGTCGATTATTTCTATGTTGTAAGGCCTGTTTGTTTCTATTAGTGGAGCCACATTTTTGTGGATTGAGCAGCAGGGCAAAGTTGGGCACATTTGAAAAACTTGCCAAATCTTCACTGCTAATACCCAACAGCTTATTCTGACTCTTTTTGTTTCTGGTAGCACAGGTGCTGCCACTCAGGTGCCTGCTAGACCAGGCTACAACAAAACCATGTCGCAGCATGGTTTGGATAGGCCCGAGTACCATCTCCTAATTAAAGGCTCCATATAACAGGGATGTCAGAGACAGGCTGAGGCGAGTCCAGATTCTGTTTACGGCAGTTGACATGTAGGGTCACGCTGTGAAGAAGATGCAGAGAGAGCTATACCCACTGCTGCACAGCAGTAACAGCTTTTGGTGGAGGCAGTGTGATGGGCGGCATCTCCTTCACTTAAAAAACAAGGAATCTCAATACGGAGAGATATCGAGATAAGATTCTGCAAGCAGTGGAAACACCTCATCTCCACATCTGGGACCAAACTCTGCCCTCCAATAACAACGCTCATCCCACAAAAAGTGGGGTTTATCAGATACTACCTCCAGAATTTGGGCATGGCAAGGATGGAATAGCCTGCCTGCCCCACCTCCACCTAACTGAACACTTGTTGGATCAGCTTGAGTGTGTCGTTCGTGTCAGAGTGACAAACACAACCACACTGGTGACAAATGCTGGTTAAAGAATGAGATGCCATCCCAGAGCAGCGTGTGACCAAGCTGGTGACCAGCATGAGGAGGAGGGTTGTATGATTCTTCCACTTCCTGCTACTGTTTGTTAAATTCATGAATATGTTAAAATTACCCACCTATCTTCAATCATCCTATTCAATAAATAACACTAAACAACAGCCGTTTATTGGATTGCATTAGTGTAAAAATTGCCCCGATTCATCCTTCAGAGTGTGACTGTGTGAACATAGCTTGTAGTAAAACATTAGAGTCCTTGTCCAGTGAATTCCTTATAAAATATATTTAAAGGTTGTAATAGATTCAGCACAGACCTGCTCCTCACCTTGGTCAGTGTATTTAGTTTAAATATTACACAAACATCCATATTTCTGCTTCTCTTCATTTATTAATATTAAACCCACTGAGGAGCAAATGTTTGCCCTCACCATTCAAAAGTCTTACTTTTTAAAGGTAGGCCAATAAGCTGAGTATATATACATTTATTTAACCTTCGGCTGCTGGGAGCCACAGACCCAGAGCTACTCCTCAAAAGAAGAAACCGATCAAACTCATTTTTTCTCCCTCCCTGTTCTTTGTGTTTGAGGCTCAGCAAGCATGAAATTTCCTAATGGAAACCGTCTGTTTTTCAACCCTGACTGTTTCTTAAAGAGCTGCAGATAAGAGCTGCAGGGAGAAGAAAGGCCTTCAGTTTGATGCCTTTTAGAGTAGCAGAAGGAGAGGGAAACTGTCGCCACGCTGAACAGCAGAGCCACGTGCTTTTACTGGTTCAGATGAACTGGTGTTCATATCTCAGTGGCCTCGTAAACCTTTGCTGTCTCGTAGCTTCAGTGGGTTATGTTACAGGAAACAGAAACCCTGCATATAGTATTTTTTAACCCTTATTGTTGGAGGTTAGAGCTTCCTACTGGCCTCTTTTTGAAATACTTTCCACGTGTCACACTCATTGAATTAGACAATGACGGGTTGTCATTAACTCATTTCTCCTTTTTCCACTCTTTTGGCTTTTTCACTTTCACGTCAACAATCCCAGATTTCCCACAATATTTTTCAGCAAATGGGGATAATGTGGAAATGTTTTTGTTATTGTAAACACCACAGTCTTTAATACCACTAATGTACAGACCTACGTCATTCCAAAGAACATCCTACTAATTTAGTCATTTTTGAAAAACACTGTACAGTTAGGGCCAAACTGCGTTTTTGTGCTTGTGCCTCTGCACACCACCACAGTGGGTTTTAAATAAAACAAAGGGCCGAGTTTCAGCCATAATTCAAGGGTTTTAACAAAAATCTTGCATTAGCTGCTTAGAGCCATATACACGGTTCCACAGAGGCTTTCCTCTGTTGTTTCGTGACAAATGAAGGTGATGTAGTAGTTCTGAAAAAAGCTGAAATGGCATGGGCTGGCAGGGGAACCAGGTCACCAGTGTTCACTGACTTCACTGGCTTTACTCTCTGCTCAAAATAAGCCAAATGCTGGAAAGTTGTTCGGACAGCAGCCCAAACGTGCTGCAAGGCAACCAAGCATCTCTCAAGACAAAGAAAGGGGAGATTTTTCACCAGCCAAGTCAGTCACCTGATCTCAGCTGAAAGACCCACAAACAAGCAGCAAGAGAAGGTGACAGCAGTAAAGACCTCGTCAGGGGAGAAAACACAGCATGTGGTGATGTTCATGGGGCTCAGACTTCAGATTCTGAAACTGTGTTTAAAGATGGTGTAATTCCAAAATAGTTAACACTATTAATTAAAGATGAAGGTCTAGAGTTTAACCACATGTTACATTTTGCGATTGTAAATTCACTGTGGTGCGTACAAAGGTAAGAATATAAATCCTGTGTGTTTGTCCAACAACTTAAAAAACTAACGGTATCTGCTCAGCTGTCTGACATCAGTACTGTGCTGAAATATGTGGAGAAAAGGAGCAGTGATTATGTCAGGATCTGTGCCACAGTGTTACAGTTCACAACAGAAACTTTAATGGAGTGTGCACTATGAGAAGGGATGTTTGTCCCCAAAGAAAAGTGAAAGGCTGGTCTTTACTGAGTTGTTATTAGAAAACACAGTTAATCCAACTTTGATCATCATTTTGCTTGTGATCAAAATAAGTGTGATCGAACAACATTTTTAAAATGCAAGCTCTGCTATCTAAAATGCAATCCAAGATCTCCCTAAACCAGTCTGACCACATGGCTTCATATCCCAGTCACAGGTGTTCTTAGGTTTCCTGGACTAGTCTGGATGAGTAAAACTACATGGACGGTATACAACAAAATTCAATTGGCTACCATAGTAGAAGAAGGAGAACTTGTAAATGGAAATATTTACAAGTTGGAAATACTTGGAAATATTTTGGATGATGTTAATCATATGCAAAGAGTGCTTTAGAGTTGTGTCTGCACAGCAAAGCAATACAACTAATTTATTGAGCCACTTGAAACCACGACACAAACTGCAATGAAGACAAGAAAAACAATGAAATGGTTACTAATGTGAATCGTCCAACATCGACTAAACTCTTCATAAAAGAGCGACGCTGAATACCTAGTTCATGCATTTATTACTTCTAGGCTTGACTACTGTCATTCGTTATTATCAGGATGTTGTAAAACCTCACTAAAAAGCCTTCATCTGTCCATCCATCCATCCATCCATCTGTCCATCCATCCATCCATCCATCCATCCATCCATCCATCCATCCATTCGCTTCCACTTATCCTTTTCAGCACAGGTGTCAAACTCTGGCCCGTGAAGCCATACCAAATGACTATCAGAGCTGGCCTACTGGTATTATACAGCTAATATATATATTGTTTAGCATTAAGCTTTGCTTGTTTCTTATTCAGTTTTTCAGCAAAACGTGTCCATAAGAAAAGATTCATTCTTATATCTGGAGGAATAAATATATTTCAATAAATATTAGCGTTAGCCCGCGACTTTGTTCCGGTTTTGAATTTTGGCCCACTGTGTATTTGAGTTTGACACCCCTGCTTTTCAGGCTTTTCCAGGGGCGCTGGAGCCTATCCCAGCTGTCATAGGGCGAGAGGCGTTGTACACCCTGGACAGGTCGCAGTCTGTCGCAGGGCTAACACACAGGGACAGACAACCATTCGCACTCACATTCACTCCTGCATTCACCAGTCATCCCAGCTCTGTCTGCACACAACAGACCAAAGCTACTCAGAAAAATCTGGATTGTCTTGAGTCCCTCACTAAACTGTGAGTTTTAAGAGCCGTCCACACAGGAAGGTGCTTGTCATGCATCATTTAGATCTTTAGCAGACATTCCAGACTTGTGTAGGTAACCCTCTTATTTGCCTAGCACTCGCTCATATGTCATTCAACAGTATTCCACACTCTCATTGGCTGCTTAAATCCCTCATCTCACAATTCAGAAAAGTTTTTCTTGGAACCCGCCCATTTTCACCTGTGGTTATTTTGTCCGTTGTTGACTATATTTCATCCTCTGTGGTCTCTGGTCACCATGTTCCTACCTGTGGAGACACATTTAGATTCAGAACTCATACAAGAACCTTCAGATAAATAATCATTTGCTTTAGTAATGTTAGGTTTATTTATTCTGTTTTTATGTTTGGTACATTTAGCGTGTAGAATATGTTATTTGTTGCAGCATACAAGTCACACTTGGTCTGCTTTTACCAAACGTTACATATCTATGGAGGTCACATAAACCCTGATGCAGAATTTGTTTATAAAGATAAAAAATGCACGAGCCCGTTTGATCCTTGTATTACAGTTGTTGCATACTAAAAATGACCTAAAGCAGTTTACAGTCATTTGTTTCATAATAACCTTCGATTTTTATAAGTCACATTGAATGAATTCGCAGAGGAAGGTGATATTACAGTGAGTGGAAATTAAGTGTCAACGGCTTTATCTCTTACAGCACACAAAGATCTGTGTTATTGCATAAACGCTGTTACGGATTTCCCTTCCTTCACAACAGGCGCTGGGACTGTGAGGTGATTAAACCCAGAGATCCTTCTGCTCCACTGAGCTCTGTGTGGTGGAGGAGAGGCAGAGCTGCCCTAATGGGAAACACAGAGCTGGGTATAAATATCCACACTGCAGCTCTCTTGGTTATGAGCGTATGCGTTGCCAAAGGGGAGGGGGTGTATGGCAGCGCTCTCAAGGCTATGGTGAGTGTAATGAGAACCATGTTAGCGCGGGTTAGACCTTGCTGAATGACTCATTCGATAACGATGCTCCATGCCCAAAATGGAGTGTTGGGTCTTGAACGTGATCTCACAGCAGCCAGCTCACTCCTGTGTCGAGCTTTGTGTTTAATCTTGTGTACAACGTGACCTAAAAACACTCAGTGGCATCTCCTTTGGATGGGATGAACAACTGACAGTGGTAATCAACCGATGTGTCAGGGATAAACAATAAAGCTTTAACAGTGCACAGACATCATGAAGGTAAAAGCAAAACAAGAGAAACTGAGGCTAACAGAAGTCACATGTATGTTAGTCAGACAAAAAATATCTTTAAAAAAATACAGAACTGAACATGTCACAGAGTTATGGGGGAAATGTAGAAGTATCCACAAATGGAGAAAACTTGGAAAAGTGATGACTCGACGATCATTCAACTCATCCAGGAGGTCACAAAAGCCCAGAACAACATCCAAAGAACTGCAGGTGTGATTTCAGTTAATGCAGCTCTTTGTGACTCAATAAGAAAACGACTGACCAATGACACCAAGGAGAAAATCACTGCGGACCTAGAAGAACATCTGGATGATTCCCAGGACTTCTGGAGAATATTTTGTACAAAAAGATTTCAAACTTTGAAAGTTGAACTTTCTTGGAAAGTTGAAGGTTTGAGTCTCTTACGTCTGACATAAAAAGAAAATTACACCAACACACACATGGTGGTGGTAGTGTGATGGTCTGTGGCTGCTTTGCTGCTTCAGGGTCTGGACGACTTCCTGCAATGGTTGGAACCACGAGTCCTGCTTTATACCTGAAAATCCTGAAGGAGTGTTTAAGTCCATGAAGCTCCAACGCACTTGGACTATGCAGCAGGAATAGCAACAACAACAAAAAAAAAATTAAAACAAGGGGTGGGTGTGGCCTGGTCAATGTCTTGACAGATGACTGAAATGCTTTGTCAACGTATAAACAAACGATTCTTGCTTGAAACCCCTTCAGATTGGCTGAATTAAAAGAATCCACAGCGGCGTGACAGACCCACTGCAAACCAGTTATTACGTTCAGGGGCCACACAGGGCCAGGGTAGGTTAGGGTAAGGGTTAACCCGAGCCCTGGTTTAAAAAGTAACATGACTGTGTGGTCATATTACTCCAATGAGAAGACAGTCATGTGGTAACATAGGGCAATAAGTTTAACCCCCATTGCTAGTTTTTACTGTCAAGGTGTGCCAACAGAACACAGTCATCATTTGTAACCGACTCCTGAGTTTGCCCCCCACAAACAGTAAAAAAACTGTAAAAAGTACAAGCCCTCTCCTGTAGAAGTCCAAAAATTAAAACCTCCCAGTGTGACTTCTACGACCAGGCTGGAGGACAATTAGTGACAATTTGTCCAGTAAACAAACCATGTATGTAACTGATCAGACATGAAGGACATCTCTGTTCAGTGAGCCTCAAAGGGCATCCACACAGCAAACAATTTGATTGATTGATTGATTGATTGATTGATTGATTGATTGATTGATTGATTGATTGATTGATTGATTGATTGATTGATTGATTGATTGATCATACTTTATTCATCCCGAGGGAAATTTGCTTTGCAGCTGATGGCTGGTCACTGGTGGACATTCCAGGCTCCAGGTACCAAGGTAACAATCAAATGCATTCCTGTCATATGTCAGTCAGTACTATTCTGTTCTCGCACTTGTCATCACTTCAAACACTCACCTCTGAGCTGTGAGAGCACCAGCAGATGGATGGATGGATATTTAGCCCTGCCTGGTGCACTGCTTTAAATAAGATGAGCGCAGAAGCTTTGTCTGGCAGACATCATTTTTTTTGGCCGAGCAGGATGAAGTTGGACAGAAGTAGATGGACTGTGTGGGTATTATCACTGTGTGAGGCCTGAGCAGCAGACTGTGCCAGAGTGTGTCTGGCAGCTTCATCACAGGCTTGGGAAGTGAACAATCTGCAGTGTGACTGTTGTGATTTATACAGAACAGCTGTCGAGGGGGGGTCCAATCAGAGCATAAGCAGCCAGTCACTTTCAGCAAACAGACAAAGACCTATTTATTTTGTTGTGTTCTCTGTTGCAGATGGATGTGCTTTCTGACGAGCTCCAAATACTGCAGCCTGTCTCTAAAAGAAAGAGAGAGCTGGAGCAAGAGACTTCAGGGGGAAGGAAAGAAAAGGGAGAGAGCAAGACGTGGAATCCCAGGCTGGCACCAGTCTTTATTAGCGGTGTCCCAGTAATATAACCACCTCTCAGAGGACAGCCATAGAATTTCCTGTTCCTTCCAAATCTCGGCCAGAAATGAGGCCATCGTTACCTCTGGTGAGGAGAAACCCTGCTGCAGCCTGGAGAGAGGAGAGAGAAAAACACAGACTGAGCCAGGCTGGCTTCACACCAGACCTGCAGCCCCGCAGCACGGGCAGGAAGCTTTGATTTCTTTCCCCCCTTCGTTAGCATTGTACCACGATGGCTTTATCAGCGTCCACTCCAGGTCAAATATGCAGTGTCTCAGCTTCTTTGTCTGTGCGCAGTATCAATCTGCACTGTAAACCATTATTTGTGGAGGCACACAGGCATTTCCTAAATAAACTGCATTTTTTCTTTTCAATCTGAGGTTTTTAAGGCATAGTAATGCCCTTAAGAGCAG
Organism: Pundamilia nyererei; assembly: GCF_000239375.1. Lineage (NCBI taxonomy): Eukaryota > Metazoa > Chordata > Actinopteri > Cichliformes > Cichlidae > Pundamilia > Pundamilia nyererei. Next base: position 1,190,098 of record NW_005187565.1, read on the forward strand.
TGGAGTAAAAAACATACCAGCTTTAATTGGTAATTGAAATGTTGGTTTCAGTCTGTATCAGAGAACAGGGCTAAAGGTGACCATCAAAAACAGGCCTCGACAAGCAAGGAGCCAGCGAATGGACAAGCCCTCCGACGCCCACAAGGAAACATTCTCAAAAAGAGTTCACATTTTGGCTTTGCACTATCTGCACTGACATAAGAATGAGACAATAGCATAGGAACATAGGATGAACTAACTGCCTGTGGATCATGCAGAGCTGTGCGGATGGAGACCCAGAATAAACAGAACTGCGAACATCTGTGGTTCTGACCACAGTGGGTGCTAGGCAGTGATAGTCAGGTTGTTTCACACACACAAATTCACACACATGGCTGATACACTCATCCCTCTTGTTAGACCTACAGAGCAACACAGGATCATGGTGGGTACGTTTTATATCCCTTGTTATGACTTTACCAGTAGTTACGGTTACGTCAGCACCTGGATGTCAGGTGGATGGTATAGTCAATCATGTATTTAGACAATTCTGTGAGTAAAATGTTTCTAAACTCTTGAGTTTTGCTTGTTTTTTGATGTTTGTTCTATTTGCATCTGAGTACATGGCAAACCCTGTTGTTTCAGTGGTTTTTTCCCATATTACAAATGGCTGAGCGCTGTATCTGTTTGGCACACAGACCCAAGAGATCTGTATGCTCAGGGGCAGGAAAATCATTAATCCATCTCCTGCTGAAACCTGAGAGCTGCAAGGTCCTGTGGCACAATACCTCAGCCTAAATCTCTGCACTCACTCACTCAACCAATTACCCATATATCAAGATTAGAGCATTTATAAAGAGAGGGAAGTCTGAATCAAACACTGCCAGCACTATTTCCTCTCATTATCCTGCTGTAAAATGAGCCTGCTCATTGGATATTTTTCTGCCCCCAGGGTCAGGAGATCTTTCCAGGACTTTCCAGCCAGTTAAAGCTCCTCAGTGCTAAACTGCGGCTGTGGCATTCTCCCTGATTCACGAGTAGATGAACAGCATGTACAATACCTCAAAAATGTCCACTGCTTAATTTGGAAACATGTGCTGGGTAAGCAGTTAGAAAATGTTCCAGCGTCCTGGTCAGGCTGTATGGTTTTAAGGTGTTTTGCTCCAGTCTGCCCACTAGTTTAACTAGTTTATATACCTTGAATTTGTAGTTACTTTCAAGCTGGTTGACTTTTTTGTGGCACAGGATTTTGCACAGGTCATCCATGAATTGGAAGGATGGTGGTTGAATCCCAGGCTGCTCCAGTCTGCATGCCCGACTCGCTGCCTGATGCATTCTCATTTCATTCAAATACAAAGCGCACAGACAAAAGCTTTTGGGTGAATGAGACATGTTATATATGCAAAGTGCTTTGCATGCTCAAGTAGAGCATAAAGAACCAGATCATTATTTACATTTTTCTGCTAATACACATAAACTATGTTTTGTGAATAATGGTGTCTGATCTGGATAATCCAGCCTTATGATGGGATGTAAAACACAATTTTGTTGCCATGATGCCAGGTCTCTCTCTTGGAAACGAGATTTCTAATCTGGATAAATAAAGGACTAAAAAACAATTTAAAAAATGAGCTATTATAACTCTACACCTTTGGCCAACGAACTCAGCCAGGAGGAAGTCCCCAGGGCCAAGTAACTCTCCACATGATGTTTGCACATCTAGTAGGTATCTAATGACAGCATCAGCAACAGTTCAGTTCAGTTTAATTCAATTCAATTCAA
>NW_005187565.1:1194112-1214934 GCF_000239375.1 Pundamilia nyererei
TACGTAGTGAGGAGGTGAAATTATTAACAAGATGATCGACCTCTGTTGGAGCAGCGTTCAGATAGCTGCTCTGCTCTATGTTGGTGCAGGGCATTGGAGATGATAACAGTGGGTGGATTATATTCTTAAACTTAGTTACAGCGCTTTCAGAAAGACATCTACTGTGATAAAGTCTACTCTCCACCGCTGTGTAATCAATTATTGTAAATGTAAATGTTATCAGGAAATGATCAGACAGCAGAGGGTTTTCAGGAAACACTGTTAAATGTTCAGTTTCTATGCCATATGTTAAAACAAGATCTAGAGTGTGATATAATATACACATCATATATATACCAATGTACAACAACAGTCACCTCAAGTTTTACTTAAGCAAAGACCCTACAGGAAACAACCACGGTGTGGTCTGTGATATATTTTCTGAGTTCATGTTTGTCACACTTTCAGGTCATGAAACAAATTTTAGACAAAGTAAATGCAAAATGCAATTTTTAAATTATGACAAACCTTACTGATTGCTTGTTGTCATTGTTTGACAAATATGCAAAAAAGCAAATCATGAAGAAGGCAAATAGTTTCCCAGCATTGTATAAAACATGTTTAACGAGGCATAGCGCTTATTCCTTTAGTGCCGCATTGGTCACAAAGGGTACTTAATATCTGTACCACACACATAGTCAGGAAGCCGTCATACTGCAGTTTTGCTCTGCATGTAAAAGACTGTGGTATGGATTTTAGTCGGCTCAGAGTTTCATTCTTTCAGTGCAGCATTACTGCATGTTACAGTGATAATATCAATCATATGCATCAGAACAAATGCTGTTTGTTCTTGTCTCAACATTCCAGCCAAAGACTTCATTTTGAAGCAGCATTATGTATATTATAGCCCTTTTCCTTAGTGCCTGTCTTCTGTTTAAAGCATTCGATGGTTACTGGATGTAGAGCAGTCACGACTCCCTGCTCTGCTCTTATAACAAACACATGCTGGAGTTGAGATTTTAATGATTTGGACTGCATTTGAACCTTCCATGACTGCTGCTGTATTGTAATTTCTCATAGTCCATTTTAATTAACCAAGGAGTAGGACCATGGCTGCGTGCAGTGCCATGGCAAAGCCACTTGAACTGTAAACCGCACTGGATGGATTTGGCTTTCTCAAGCTTCCTGGATTCAATTATGCTCTCCAAAAACTCTCCGGGCAGCCGCACGTCTCACAGAGCAACACTCTGAGATTTTCCAACACAGCCTAGTGTTTACAGTCCTGCAGAAAAACTTTTTGTTGGCTGTCACTCCAAAATTATTGGTACTTTTGTACTGTGCAAAACACACCGCTCGTATATTTACTTAAAATTAAGCTTTAAGTATTCAGGTTGTACTTACAGCAAAGCACTCGCCTACTCTTGCTGCAGATCCCAAAGCAGTTTAAATGGGATTGTTGTGCTCGCTTTTATTCTTGTGCTCAGCCAGAGTACAGCAATTGTAAACAATGACAATACTTACACTGGGCGTTGATGCAGGTCCTCACTTTATCATCTGTCAGAAACACGCAGTTCTTCTCCTCCTCCTTTAAGACCAGCTCCCTTTTCTTTTAAACGACTGCTTCTCACAAATCAGAATCAGAAAAGTTTATTAATCCCTCAGGAAATGATGAAACAGGAGAACTGACCAGCAGGTGGATGGGACGTCTGAGCTCAGAGGGGTATGTGCATGGCATTTGTATTTCCTCTTACAGCGTGGCGAGTCGGAAAAACTGCCTGAAATTGATTGTTTAGAGCAGTCTGCAGCCTGAACATGTGGCTCACAGGGATAACTTCACACCAACCTCACACATACAAGCATCTACCCTTGTAACTGCAGGTATGACAGGAGGCTTGCATAATGGGTCAGTTTATGTCACAAATACAGATGTAGACAAATGTTGTTGCTGCCCTTACAGATCAATGAAGCATCATGTTTAACCACAGTAAACACTTAATTTGGAGTATCACAGGTGCCTTGAAACATGTCATCAGCTGATGATATTATATAAAGAGTTCACTAGTAGCTGGGCCCACGTCCTCATTTTTGGTTGGGCAGCATTTTTTTAGTAGATAAAGGCGAATGGCTTAATCAAGAATCGAGGTGCGGTTTGGGGAAGGCCTCGATGGGGGCCGGCGGCAGCTCCCGGGCCTGGCAGATCCCCGTGTACTAATGAGAAGTGAAAAAGTGAAGGAATTGAAAAGAGGGGAGGAAAGGTGGGGCATGAACACCAGAACGAACAGCTTGTAGAACCGGGGGGGCATAAGACCCCGATGGGGCATGTTTGCAGGCGAGGTCCTGCTCCTGAAATCCAGCTAATTTATCTCCAAAATAACCATTACTGTGTAGTTTGGTGTCACTGTGTGCAACACACTAAACATAGACCAGAAAGCAAAAGAGAGAGCTGTCTGAGGAGCTCAGAAAGAAGATTATAAATGGGAAGATTATATTCAATTCAACTGATTTCAGTTCAGTTCAGTTTTATAGATGTAGCTCATAGATTGCCCCAGTAGTCATACGACTCCCTATGAGCAACACTTGGGTACAGTGGGAAGGAAAAACTCCAGATGAACCAGGCTGCTGTGAGCACTTTGGGGCGAGGAGACGAATTCAATTCAATTCAATTCAATTTTATATATACAGCATTAAATCACAACAACAGCCACCTCAAGGCGCTTTATATTGTACAGTAGATCCTACAATAATAGATACAGAGAAAATAATCATATGTCCCCCTATGAGCAAGCCCTTTGGCAACAGTGGGAAGGAAAAACTCCCTTTTAACAGGAAGAAACCTCCGGCAGAACCAGGCTCAGGGAGGGGCGGCCATCTGCTGCGACCGGTTGGGGTGAGAGAAGGAAGACAGGATAAAAGACATGCTGTGGAAGAGAGACAGAGGTTAATAACAGATATGATTCAATGCAGAGAGGTCTGTTAATACATAGTGAGTGAGAAAGGTGACTGGAAAGGAAAAACTCAATGCATCATGGGAATCCCCGGCAGCCTATGTCTATTGCAGCATAACTAAGGGAGGATTCAGGGTCAGCTGGTCCAGCCCTAACTATATGCTTTAGCAAAAAGGAAAGTTTGAAGCCTAATCTTAAAAGTAGAGCTAGTGTCTGTCTGAATACAGTACAAAATACACACTGAGATGAGAGCCAGAGATGAATAATAACAAAGTGGTGTGTAATACAGGTAATATTAGGCCGTAAAATCCATGTTAAAAGCTATAAGACTACCTCCAAGAAGCCACTGTTACCAACATCATAAAAAAGTCTTAGGTTCATGGGGCAGTAGCCAACCTCCATGGATGTAAACACAAAAGAAAACACTAATGCTAGGTTGATCAGAAGGATAGTGCGATGGAAAAAAAACAAACCACTGAAGCTGAACTCTGAGGTCAGTGTACGTCCTCACCTACTGTGAAACATGGAGGGGGCCCAGTTTGGCTTCGGGGCTTCTTTGCTGCATCTGATCCAGGGAACTTTGAACCTGCTCCGGGCAACAAAGTCCCCAGACTACCAAGGCACCCTGATGTATAACAGACTGCCCAGTGTCGAAAAGCTCAGCTTCAGTGTCATCCTGTATCTGCAGACACTGAGCCTGTGGACAGCTTTCCACACACATGCTTGTTCACGAGAGATACTAGAAAATTAGATGTTATGCATTTGGTGCAGACGTTCACTAACAATGTAGCTTATTTGTTCTTTACTATTACACATAAAGCCAGATTTAGTCAGACTTCAAAGCTGTGCTTGTATCATCGCCCAGGTTCACAGCTTAATAAACTCATAGACTTTAAGGGATCTAACTTATGCATAAATCCAGTTTGACATCATAGGAAAACTATTTTTAATAGGTTTTAATGTAATGTGTTTGCTCCAAAATAGGGGGACCACTGAGGAGGTTAAAGCTGGACACACACACAGGTTATTATATAAGAGTTCCCAGTGTGCGTTTGTGTGCCTGGATTTGGTCTCTGTATGAGTTTTAAATTAAGATGAACGGGTTGTGTTTCTGTGTACGAGTTCCATGTGTCGAGACACCTGAGTCAGGGTGGGGCGGTGGTTTTAAAGGATGAAAGGGTTTAAACAACTTATTCATTCTTCCTGTTTCCTCTTTGGCACTGTGACTCGGGCGGGAGGAGCGAGGGCAGCTGCAGGGGAGATGTGGGAGATGAGACGTATCCCCTCGGGGCCGTCTAGCTCCCCGAAGAGGCTCAGAAAGTCTGCAGTGTCTTGTTACAAGATGGAGATGAGTGAGGTGGGGTCAGAGGTCAGCAAAGCTTCCTCTTGTGTAGTAAACAGAGAGAAGATGATGAGATCTGATGGATCCATTTCAGTTTGTTATTGTCCCTTTGAAAGCTTTGTGAGGTTCGCAGCAGTAACGATTCATACCAGAACGTCTTTTCAAGGAGCAGAAAAGAGAAAATATAAAGTCAGCGCTGACAAATTGTGATCGTGTTTTTACTGTTCATGCTTAAGTAAAAGCTTATGCAGTAAATGATCATCATGGATTTCTGTGCTGCTTAACAAATAAACTGGCCCAGAACTGGAACCTTCAGTTAATGAGTCATTAATCTGATTACAGAAGAGGAACAAGTAATCTGTTTTAACTGTAACTGTAAATGCAACTTTTCAAAAAGCTCAACAAAGTATGTACATTTAGCTCGAAGATACATTTTATGACTGAGCGGTTTGTTGAAAATCGCGTCGATTAGATAAATGTACAGTTGTTGTATTTCCCAGAGAGAGAAACAGATGAATGCATGAGAGATGGAAACAGGAAAATAAAGACTAGAGATTGTGTTCAAACTTTGGCTAGCAAACAAATAGAGCTGAAAAATAGAGCCGGTGCGTTGTTACAGTGCTGTTAGTACATCTGAATGCTGAGATGCCACACACACACCGTCACTCAAAGTTAATATTTCATAACTTTAATCCCAACACTATTTAAACTTGTGTCCAACGCTGCTTCAGATGTGCAAAAACAGGCATTTTGATATGAAACTTGAGTCAACCTTAAACCATTAAAGGACCCTCATCCAATTCTTTGTTTGCTTCGTCCACTTGGTCACGCGTTTTGCTTCCAAATGCATCTTCAACATCCTTAGCATTGAAGCACTGATAGAAACCAAAACTGAAGTAATAACTTACAGACTCACACATTTATGTGCAGCGTGAAGTGTTTTGCAAAGACATGAAAGCAGAGTAAAAACATCTAAATAATGCAACTGTTCAAAACAATGCAATTGGGAAAAACATGAATCTTGAACAGAGATTTTAAAAACAACAAAATGAATCTCCAAGTTTCTAATTCCAGAGATTTTTGTCTCAGGTGTCGAAGATACAATCAAATTCCAAACACGCCTTTTTCACCTAGACCGTAATCTCAAAATGATCAGATCATATCCTCATGATACAATATCATCCTAACAGAGCACTTGGCTCCAAGAGAGCGAGCTCGCTTGTGTTTCTAAAGTAGCGCTGGCGAATTCGAGACAGATGTTGTGGATCCAGCTCCAAAACTCTTCCCCTTTCAAAAACGTTCATTTTTCATGAAGCTGGATCAGCTGACCCTGGACCACCTCTCCATTATGCTGCTATAAATTGGGGCTGCTGGGTGATTTCCCATGATGCACTGAAGACGTCTATCATGTGTTTGTATGCTACCGCTGCAGGACATTAACCTTTATTGATCTGCTGTAGTTTGTACGTTATCCAGCCAGAGGTCTCATCCTGTTAAAAGGGAGTTCTTCCTCCATTAGTTAGCAGATGATTACCTAAGAAGACAGAACAACGTCAGACAACTGCTGCTGTGAAATACAACTCAAATGAATTGAATAAGAAAGAATGTAATCACTGGACAACTTGTAACAAGACAACACATGTATTAAGAGGTCATTTACCTTCAATGGAAAGGCAACTTGATACCATGGATAACCATAATAAAGCTTATCTGCCTGCCTCTTTGGTGCTTCCACTTCCCAATTCTGTCAACGTCAAAACTGACAGTGAGCCAATCAGCCTTCAACCCAAGAGCTTTGAATCTCAGTGCTGTTCCATCATTCAGTTTCTCATTTGTGCAGCTCACTCCTTCCCCATCTGTACCTCACGCTGGTCACTCAGAATCCATCCAAGCCTCCATCTCAATCTTCACCACCGCCAGGGGGTCCCGTCCTACGCCCTATCACTGCTGGGATTCTGTCGTGCCACGGTGGGTCATGGGAGTCTAATCGCCAAATAGATTCATTCATTTCTGCGTCACAGTAAATCATGTGCCGTTCTTCTGTATGATATCTTCTTGCTGAATTGAATAACATGAGGAAGGCTCGGTGCACAGGTTCATCACAAGATTGTGTTCGTTTTCATTTTTCTCCACATTCAGCAGGAGCATTTGCCGGCACTCTTCGTCACCCTCCCGGCTCCTAATAGTCCATTCAGATGACCCAAAAACGTTTGAATATTGCTAATAGGTTCAGCCCGAGTGCCGACCTGAGCTGGGTGTATTTGCTTAATCCTGTTAATCTATTTGATAGCGCAGTGGGGAGGGACCCCCAAGGTGCTGCGGAGCCCCTGATTGGGTGTGATGTCATCTGTTTCTGCTGCTTAACTGGGCTTTGCCTTTAAGTGCTTTCCAGTATGTTTGGAGATCAAAAGCCAAACTCGCCAGAGCAGCTTTAATCACCTCCTCTGCTAGGGGCAGGTGTGTGTGTCAGTGTGTGTGTGGCACTGGTTGTGTGGTGCGGATATGCAAAGAGTTGCTGGCATTTCCAAAGATAGCCAGGCTGACATTTCTATTGACTTTGATGTTGATAATCCCTCACAAGTTCCCCAAAGCTAACTGATATGTGTGTGTGTGTGTGCGTGCATGCGCGCAAGCACAAAGCAAGTGTGTATTTACTGGCAGGTTGTTCGGTCAAAATCAACTTTATCAGTGTTTACCTATGAAAATGTTCCAGATTGGAAGGTAAACAGTTTTTTCCCCATGAGATTTGGAATCCAGAATAACATCAAGGCTGATTTTTCATTTACCAGCTTTGATCCTTCTGATTTCCCCACGGACACATCACAGTTAAAGGGCATGACATCACTGTTTATAAAGGGCACTTTAATGCTCTGTTCTTGCCTGTTCAGACGTGGGAAGTCGAAGGTGGAAATCACCTCATCACGAGTTGTGTGTTTAAGGTGGAAAAATGCAAATGAGTATTTGTTTACTTCTGAGTGTATGGCCAGATGTTTTCTTCACACTGAGCTGCTGTTTAACAACTCCGTCCTCTCCAGGGGAAATTTGGCTCAACACATAATTTTATTTTACTTTAGTTTTTCTTGCACAAGCTGATTCACCCTTTTAACTCTTTACACCTACTGCGTCCCAGTCATGTGTCTGACTGGGTTTTGTTTAAGCCACCCAGATGTTACATTTCAAATAAACGTTCATCTGTTTCTGTTTGTGTTGGCATTTCATAGCATTTACACTTATAGACATTGATATTTTCATACGGCAATTGATCCTGCAACATGAAATGCGCCTCAGTGAGTGAGGCGGGAGACAGGGCTGAGGAGGAGAGTGCGTCGCAAAAACACATAAATATGACTGACACCCGTAAACGAAACAGCATCTGGCTGCAGTTTAAAGAAGAAGCAGATACTAAGAGGAGAATGAGCCCATCCAAGCTGAGGCATTTGATTTTTCTGAATGTCAACCTGCACTGAGGACAGACTGTTTGGCTCCTGAGTTTGGTTCTGTTTCTGTTCTATGGATTTGTTTGCAGTGTTTTGTTGTATTGATTGATTAAACGTTTGATTAAAATATTAAACAAAAGTAAGAATTCCTGCTTTTGTAACAAAACAAATACACAAAATTAGGCAATTATAGGGCTTTTCATAAAAAGACTAAATGCAGCACACAAAGCATTCATGTTTGCCAAGTAAGGCTAAAATATGAGGCTACAGATGATAACTGATAACAGATGACTGTGTGGACAGTCTTTACCCTGCATATCAGAATAGAGAAGGAAACTCATAGTAAATTCTCCTAAATAACACATTGTCTAAAGAGATGCTGTCGTAACACTGTGAGAATGTCGGGGTCATTTCAGATGAGCACATTTCCTTTATTTCACACATTGAAACGTTTTTTCTTTTAATCTGTGCAATGCTGCCAAAATGAAAAGCATCCTGTCTCAGAGTGATGGTAAAAAATGAATCCATGCATGCTACCTCAGGTCTCGACTATTTTAATGCATTATTATCAGGTTCTGAAAAAACTCTACCCTTTGCTCCTCTTCTTTGGCTCCTTATTAAACTCCAAACTGAATTCATATCTCTTCACAAGCAAAATTCCAAAGGGTCAGGCCCCATCATATCTCAAAAGCACTGTATCATCATATCATCCCAACAGAGTGCTTCACTCGCACTCTGCAGGATCACTTGAGATTCCAAGCTTCTGGTGCTAGAACGTGGCGTTCCTCTCCTCACAGTCCAACTCCCAGTTTGGGCTCCCAGTTTAATACTGGATATGGTTAGTATTCCATCAGATGACCTTGAACCAGTTATGCTGATCTGCTGCTATAGGCTCAGGCTGCCTTCCCGCAGGGCTGTTCCTGCACTCCAGACTACACGTGTTCATATGTCACTACTAGGGATGGGTACCGGTGTCCGGTGCCATGATGGCACCGGACACCGGTTCTGACATAAACGGTAGTACCCAGACCGAAAAGCAGTGCACATTTCGGTGCTTTATTTCGGTGCTTTTTTTTCCTGAGCTGTGATACACTTCTAGCCAATCATTTTACGTTTCCGAGGATAGTAGGCGGGGCCAGGTACGTACGTTCTGTTAGAGCAGAGCTACAGATTAAAAATGTCCAAGGCGAAGCGGTCAAAAGTCTGGCTGTACTTCACAGCAAAATATGCAAACTCAGCAGCAACAAGTGCTTTAAGCTGATACTGTGATACTGTCAAAGGAGGTAACTCCTCAAATCCGATGAAACACCTGGTGACGCATAGCGTTTTTTTTAAAAGCCCAGAAATGCGCCGTATTTGATAGCTTGCTGCGAGACCTCACACCGAGCACATCTACTGCGGGTGGGTTGCCTGTTATGCAACATCCCCCAAAAACACGAAGAGGAGAGTCCTGGCCCCTAGCCCTGCCAGTGTAGCAGAAATGATGAGGATGATGATGGCAGCAGCCGTTCTTCTCTGCGTGAGTAGCTAATTTACGTTGAGTAGGCTAACCACGTTATTACATTAATGCATGTAAGGTGAACTAGCAAACATCATCATAGCTACATGCGGCTGTGCTCTTGTTTGATGGCAGATACTCCCTTCACCCTGGCTAAAAAGGCTAAAATAACCAAAGAAAAAGTGGAAAACAGTTAAACATGAGAGGTTTTGGACAAAGTTTGTGTTTTTTCCGTTGTTTAAGCACTGCTTCCAGCCAAGAGTGATACCATATATGCCCCATAGCTGCAGAAAAGGCTAACATTGTTATCTTTTTACAAAAAACAGCTGAACATGAGAGGTTTTTGGACCAATTTTGTGTTCTCCATTCTTTAAGCACCGGTTTGAGCACCGGCACCGTTTCAAAAGTACCGATTTGGCACCGGTATCGGATAAAACATAAACGATACCCATCCCTAGTCACTACTGCACCTTGTCATGAACCTTTGCCTCCTCTTTCCTGTACAGCTAAAACATTTATCCCTCCAACCTGTGTTCTTTCCCCGTGCAGTTTCTTCGTCTCTGACAGTGATAGTCAAGGTTTCCTCATCTCACAGATCCTCTGATATAAAGCAAGTTCAAAATTCTCAGGATATCTTTAGCGAATCTGACTTTCCTAAAGCTAAATTTGTAAATTCTGCAAAAATATTCACAACAGTATGGTTGGAAATTCATTAAGTGGGTATTACCAGGGTTTCTCAGTGTTGCTCTCTTTGCATTTTCATAACAGAGGCAATGATGTGGGAGCATATGGCCTGTCACAAACATGGACAGATCCAACGGCAGCAGAGTAGAACATTACGCAAAGAGTACTTAACAGTGGACAAAAAAAATACTTGGTAGAGGCACAACAGGGATATTTGAGTGTGTGGTACATGAAGTATTAAAAAAGCTCAGCTCAACCTATCAGTTTTCTTTAAGCTCCACAGGATATTCTTGTAATGTTGGGTCGGTTTTCCAAGATAAATGCTCAGCAGACAAAGGTTTTATACATGATGACCTGTTATTTTAAACCATGTCAAGTTACACATGTAGAATATAGGTTACCATAGTAATGTACCCTAGTAGGAGGAACATCGTCGTGACACTGACACCCAGGGTTAAACCTGGTGTTAGCTTGCTAAGCTCCAAATCCTGCTTTGTAGTTGCAGGTCTTTTGCAATCAGTATGCACATCTGTTCCTCAACTCATTGTGCTGCAGCGCGTCTCCACCGGCTCTTCAGTCACTCTTTGTCACATGGTTCTGTCAGCTAGGCCTAGGCTGACTGACTTACACAGCTCGCTCCTCATGTACATTGCTTTGATGTTATTCTTCTCTTGTGTTAAGACCTTCGCGCTCATCACATACGCAGCCAAGCTTCCGTCCTCCGGTTCAACAAGTGCAACGTTACTGTGGCTCCATTCCATGGTCAACCCGCTGGGTTTTTGGGTTTTTGCCTTTTTGAAATATCAAGCTGTATATCTCACATTTGGTATCTAAACATTCTTTAACAGACAAATGAATCATAGTAATAGCAAAGCAACCTGACTTCTGGCAACAAATGGCAGAGTTGCCAGAAGTCGGTTGCTACTGCAAGCAAGCAACGAAGCAATGACTTGTGAATAAAGTGAAGGTTTACAAGGGACGGTATAAAACACTTTAGACCAGGCGTGGGTAACTCCAGGCCTCGCGGGCCGGTGTCCTGCAGGTTTTAGACGTGTCCTTGATCCAACACAGCTGATCTAAATGGCTAAATGACCTCCTCAACATGTCTTGAAGTTCACCAGAGGCCTGGGAATGAACTAATCATTTGATTCAGGTGTGTTGACCCAGGGTGAGATCTAAAACCTGCAGGACACCGGCCCTCGAGGTCTGGACACCCCCGCTTTAGACTGATCTAGTTTCTACAAAGGTGGGACATGAAGGCAGACATAGTGAGCAGATAATCAGAAGATCAGTACAGCAATATGGAAGACTCCATTAGGCTCCATTAGATTTAGGCTTTGTTTCACTGAGAGGATGAGAGGGTCATAGACTTGAGGTGGGTCCAAGTAAGAGTTCAGTATGAGGTTCTGGATTCTCTCTAAAGGTGTGAAAGCAATCAGACTAGCTCATATTCACCGTGTAAACTGGTTATAACCTCCTGCCACATCAAGCTGTTGTTGTGTTAGTCACAGAGGTTAATGGAAGTGTGTCATTAGCAGTGTTGGGTAAGTTACTTTAAATTAGTAACTTAGTTACATTACTAGTTACTTCTATCAAAATTAACTCAGTTACTTCAAGTTACTCGTTACTTTCAAAGTAACTAGTTACTAGGGAAAGTAACTGTTACTCAGACTTCTCTTGTTAATGTGTTGCTTCCATAACTTTGCCAGTCTTCTAGCTTGCTTACTTGCCACAGTGCTCTGTGCCACCTACCAAAGGAAAAGATAATGTGCACATTTCCACGAGAGAAATCCCACGCCTGGACCGTCATTGACTGCTGCCATGATTCTAGCCTACGTCACAGCGTCATGTGCGCCTTTTACATCCAACACAAAAACTGCAGTCGTGGTGCTTTGATTGCACTCAGAACTCGGAAATTCTGCCTTCTGGAAGATGTAGGTAACATCAGGCTGCAGATGAGCTGCATACAGGGCTGGACTGGGACAGCAAATTGGCCCGGGCATTTTGACTAGAGACCGGCCCACCATTATAGGGAAAATCATAAAGCCTTTGAATGAAAACAAACGCTGTTGTGACAGTGATGTTCACTGTTCTGATGGTATATATGCATCAATCTATCAATCGTTTGTTGTAAGACTCAGATAATTATTTATTAAAAGCGAGACATTTGAAATGAGAATAAGAAAATATTTCTTTGTGCCCCCCTCTCCCCGTTAATGCCCTACCTGCCCCCCTGGCAACACTTTGCTAGACCCGCCCCTGCACAGTTACCAGCTGTCTGCTACATAAAAAAGGATCCTGGTGTTATTTGTCTCTCAGAAACAGTTCATAACTTCAACTCATCCATGTCACCTAAAAGGTAAACCTGTTTCTCCATCACCTGTTCAGCTCTGATGATTCAGTAAGGACATCTCCTGGTTTCATCTTCATGTTTCCCTCTCACCAGATAACCAAACCAATATCATGACCAGCAGCTTTACAGCTGTGGCTCCAGCAAACATCAGCTGATACTAGAAATTAATATTAAATAAATTCTAACAACTGATCAACAGCTGATCATTGATCAGTTTCATGATTGAAGTAGAAACAGGAGGGGGGGGGGGAGAATGAGAGGAGAAGAGGCAGCTGTGCAGCAAAGACACAGAATAACTGCAGCTTTGTGCCTTTTTCATTGCAGCTGAATTACGGGACAAACTGTTCCTTTTCACCTCAATAATAAGAAACGCGTAATATTTTCTCTGAATACCAGACGGGACGGTTGGCAACTCTAATAACTTATGAACAAAATAAAGTTCAACATCAGTAACTTCATAGCACCACCCAGCTGTATAGAAACTCCGTCATGCTAGCTAGCACGCAGTACGAAAAAGTCAGCACAACGAAAATAAACTCCACCTAAACTTGGTTCATATGTGACTCAGATACACTGCACTGAAGTTCAGTTCACCTGACACTCGGACCAGTGGCCGCTTCGGGTCTCTCCTCTTGCCTCCCCTCTTGCCTCCCTTTTCCTTCATCCACCTGCTGCCTCCACCACTTGCTAATGTTACTGAATCTGTGGAAGCTCCACGATAGCCACCACACGAAGTAACGAATAACGACCCTATCTAAATCCCAGTAACGACTAACGCGTTCCCGGTTTTGGCATAAAAACTAGTTACCGTGCTCGTTGACACAATAATAACGTAGTTACTGTAACGCGTTACTTAATAACGCCTTAGTCCCAACACTGGTCATTAGCTCCACAGGAAGCTGAGAGACCAAAGACTTCAGAGGTCACTCTCTGTCACAGTGTATATGATCAACTCAACAGTCTTCTTCACTGTGCCTCTATTGTGTCTGGATCAGTGAAGATACACCTGTGCCATGCTGGGTTCAGACCACAGCACGTGTCTGTTTGATAAGATGCTTCCTGTGATTATACAGTTGTCAGTTCTTGCTATGACTTGACTGAGGAACATGAAAAACCACATGTTGGTCACTGACCAATCACACTTTCATAACCGGCATGATGTCATTGGTAAAAAGGTGCCAAGGACTGACTTCATGACGCAGGAATGTAAACTTACCTTGGCATCCAAAGCTATTTGTCTGACGTGTCCGTAACCTTAGGTTTCACTTCAGTATGTTGTGCACAAAGGAACACTTCTGGGAGTTGCCAACTAACCAACTAGCATTTGTTGTTTCAGGGCCATTTTCCAAAAAGCAGGTTTAGTGAAAATGCTGAATATTATAAGTTTGTTAACCCTGAGATGACAATAGCAAGACAGCTGACATGAAGTCTCGAGTGTTTTCTTCAACAGACCCTCAGTTTCTCTCTAACCCCTCCCCTCCTACTGAGCCTGAAGCTAAATGTGCTACTAGGCGCAGATCTCCGTCTTCATCATCCTAGCAATGAAGACAGAGATCTGGAATTGAGTGGACGGCTTAATTTTACATTTTAAAAGCATAAACACAGGGAGTTTGCTTGTAGCACGTCGCCGTGTCACTGACAAAGGTCATTTGTGGGAATTCCAGCATTTGGTTGTCTAGAAAATCCCTCAGTGCATTTACCACTTCGTCGTCTTTAAATCAAGTTTAACACAGAACCTGCCCATTTTACCCATCGTCACTAGGAGTCACATGATGTCATTCGGCACCATGGTAACCACACTGTCTCTGGTCAGCATGTTGCTGTTAGCTGCTTCAACCCAGTATCACAGCAAGGCATGTATTAGACACGCTGGTCCACCGTGTGGATGTCAGGCTTTCCCTCTCCTAAGCGTGAAATGGACACATGTTCCCTTCCTTTGTTACGTATATAGTCTGCATATATAAACTCGGGTCAAATACCACTCAAGCTTTCTGCACTATAGTAACAAACTGTTGCTGCAGATTAGTGCAGTAGTAAACATAGCTGACTCTGTAAAATATACAGTCATTCTGGAAATAAAAACAACAAAAAAGACATTTTATACTATCTCAGATTTGCCAAACCCACATTTAAGAGACTTCTATGGGGGTGCACAGTAAAGCTGGAGCAGGACAAGAAAATTCAAACATATATATTATGCCATAAAGTGGATTAAAAAAATGAGTGGGGCTTTGGCAGTCTGTGTAAAAACCTCCAGCACAGATGCTGAAAATCAGTAAAACTAATGATGCAATTAAAGTGCAGATTCAATTCTTGGTATCAGTTCAGTTCAGTAGTGGCCACAACCAAAGGACCAGGGATGGAGAGAGAAGGAATAAAGCAGTCTCATCACCCTCCTAAACTAGCACACACACTTATTAACTGAACTTAACTAAGCTAAACTTATTATTAACAGTCAATATTTAAGGTTTGCTGACAGTTCAATATCAAACCAATACTTAACCTGCATGTTCAGGAGAAATGCATGAATGCCTTTGTATTATCAGAACTGGTCGTATAAACATAAAACAAGCAGAATTTCTAAAGGAAGGCAAGTTACGCCAGCTCTGCACTGCATCCATATATCACAGAGGCCTGACAGCAGTCAGTGCTAGTATAAGCTTGTCTGCTGTTGTCGTCTTCCGCTCTGCAGCCTGAATGAACAGGTGTTGGAGTCAGCCACTGACAGCAGCAGGCTCTTATCAGAGGAGAGTGACGGCCCAGTGCCTGACCAGAAATGAGCGGTTTCTTAGACAGGTCATCTCCTGCTGTAGGAAGCCCTGTCATCTGATAAGCTGTGTCCCAGCCTCTCACCTGTCTTTTATCCCCCCCCCGACACACACCCACTACCCTGTTCCCTCCACAGTCCATAATGCCTTCAGACACGTCCTCCCCACCCGCCAGCCTTCTCCCTCTCTCTGCTTAGTTCAAAGCACAAATTCTTTCTGTAGTGTATAACACTATTCTCAAGTGATTTGCAGGAGGCAGCAGAACTCACGACAAACCCAATCTACAGTGACATATTAACATGTATGTTGGAAGCACATGATCAAATGCACAGTTACTCTCACTTCTACTTTGAACATGGCACTGCTGTCACCTCACACCCACTTTCTTTCTCTTTTCATTTTATTTGTCGTGGAAACTAACAATTGCTTTCTGCAGTGGCACGTGGGAACTTTCATATGAGGTCAGAAAACCCTGCCAACAGCGCACAAAAACGAGGGATCAGACTTAAACGCACCATTTCATGAGTTTGTGCTGCCTGTCTTTCCTGTGCTGGAAATCTTTTGTCTGCATCTTGCTGGAATCTGCAGGTCTGTTAAGGTTGAGTTGATTTTATGTTTTATTATATGGTATTTATATTATGTTGGGTATTTCAACATCCAGTTGTGCATCACAGACTGTAAAACCATGAAAATCAGCTTTTTCTGAGCTCTCTAAAACATGATTAGCAGAATATATAGATATACAAATACAAATATTACATAAAATAATAAAAGGTATGCTATGCTAATAGTTAATGCTACTGCTGCCTCTTAAACCTTATGGCCCCTAAATACATACATTTATTATTGAAACCGAAGTCAAGGGCCACTTGATTAGCTCAGTTCTAGGTAGTCTTCTGTAAAAGAAATGTAGCATTGCATTCTCATCCAGCTCCAGACCTGAACAGAGGCCAGGCCAGCTAGCTTCCAAAGACAATAGCAAACTTCAACAGCTGTATCCATCTGAGCTTTGCAATGCATCATCACTAAACTGTAGGAAATGTATCAAAACTCTTCAACAAAGCCTTCAACCTGCAGCCTGATCTAAACAATAAACTGGACTGGACTCATAAGACGCCCTCTACAGGAAAGCGCAGAGCAGGCTGTACCTGCTGCAGAGGCTCAGGTCTTTTGGAGAGAAGGGCCCACTGCTGAAGACCTTCAATGACTCTGTGGTGGCCTCAGCCTTCCTTTACGGTGTGGTCTGCTGGGATGGCAGCATCTCAGCCGGGGACAGGAAGAGACTGAACAGGCTGATCAGAAGGGCCAGCTCTGTTCTAGGATGCCCTCTGGACCCAGTGGAGGTGGTGAGTGACAGGAGAATGGTGGCTAAGCTGTCATCCCTGTTGGACAACATCTCCCACCCCATGCAGGAGACTCTGACAGCACTGTGCAGCTCCTTCAGTGGCTGCAGCACCCACAGTGTGGGACGGAGAGATTCCGCAGGTCTTTCCTCCCCACTGCTGACAGACTCCACAACAAAGACTCCAACTGATCAAACACACACATCCACACATGTGCAATACTCTTTTTCTGACAACATTCGTATTTTATTCTATTGTATATAGTATCTTAGTCTTATTATCTTATCCTATTCCAGTGTTTATCTTAACTTTTGCTACTGTAACTTTGCACTGTCCACTTCCTACTGTGACACAACAAATTTCCCACGTGTGGCACCAATAAAGGTTATCTTATCTTATCTTATCTTATCTTATCTTATCTTATCTTATCTTATCTTATCTTATCTTATCTTATCTTATCTTATCTTAGTGTGTTAAGATACGATACAGCACCATACAAATGCAAGTTATTATTATTATTATTATTAGCAACCGCTACTGCAAGGACAATAAATGGAGGTAAATTACAGGTTGGATGCAAACAGGTGCTTTATGGGAAAGAACATTGTAAGATGTAAAAAGAGAGATTATTTTGTCTCAATCAAGACCTTTTTTTTTAGCATTAACTGGTCAAGCACAGCTTGCCTTGCTTGTCTAGAACACATTCGTATTTAAAAACATTAGCTAAAGGATTGGTGTTGCCAGGTTTACAGAAAGTGTTTTGGTTCAAAGAGTTATAGGAAAACATCAGTCAGACTCTTGATCAAATCTGTAACTTTTTTTATTTCTGTAATAAAATATGAGTCATTCGAGAGTCTGCTGTGGTTTACAACTACTGTAGACTCTTCCTCACCACCAACCGTATCACCCTATGTATGAACAGTAAATCAAGTGAGAGTGGACAGTGTAGATATCTTGCTGTAACATCCATCCTGTGCCTGCGGGGAGTCTTCCTGGTCCTAAGGCTTCTCCCCACAGCCCAGAGACTCTGCAGCAGTCAGCATGTTAGCTTACTGCTGATTCTAAATTGGCCTTAGGTGTGATTATGAGCACGAATGGGTGTCTGCCCCATCGTGTTAGCTTTGCAACAGACTAGAGACCTGCTCAGGGTATCCCCCATCTCTTGCCTTGCTCCACTGTTGCCCTGAATGAGACGAGTGGAAGAAGATGGATGGATGATAATATTTTGTGTGTCTACTGCTTAATGAACTGCAGGAAGTTCAGACTTGTGTTGAAATCACACGTGACAACCTAGTGGGACTGTTTTCATATAAGACGACTTATTCAGATTAACAGAAACATCAGTGCATCAGAGCACGATCGTAAAAAAGAGTAAAAATGAAAAGTGTGTGAAAATCTCTTCCTATAATAACATATATCCTCCTATAAAAATCCCCATGCATGCCACATGACGTCTCTTCTTACGACTAGACCTTGCATTACACCGATGCATACACCATTTCTCACAGCTCTTCTTTTATGTAGTGTCACTAAGTTAAATTTATAAGCGTCAAATAAAGCAGACTGTATTTGATGGACTGTTAGACAATATTTATTTTAGCATCCAAATTTCCTCTTTTCTTTCAGAATTCTCACTATAAGAAAGTAGGGACTGTGTTTTCTTTGACTGGAGCAGTGTTTCACTCACGGGCCTCCATTTCACCGTGGAGTGCAGACTGCAGCCCAAACTCATGTTACAGAACTGCATTCAGAGCTCCTCTCTTCACCGGGCTGCACAGGGAGAGAGGCGAACAATGGGGATTGTGGGTGGAAGTGAGATGAGACACCAGAGCCGCACTCTGCGTACTTTGACATTTCTTTATACTAGAACAGTCAGGCTGAAGTCATGTGACTGTTTGAATTCTGAAACTGAAGCACTTTCACCATCACACAGTGTCAGAGGAGTCATTTTTTTAGGCATAAGAGAACGTGATGTTCTGAAAGCCCACTGAGGGCATTCACTAACAGGCCACATCATTCAGCGTGCCTTGACCTTCTTGGATCTGCAGTAACACAAATAGAAATAAGAGCCAAGAAGAACACTTGGCGAATTACTGAGTGAACGTGAAATCAAAGATGCTTTAAAAGCAAAGAGAAATGCCTGCCACTGAATTATTTATTTGCTTACTGCACCCAGTTTTCAGGTATTTGTGACACTGTTCTTGTCGTCCCACATTCTTGTGGTAGTTATGGTCATTTTAATGGAGAGAGATAGAGTATCCAAAACAAAAGACACAAAACTACAATACACTGGTGTGCATGTCACGGAGCGAAACATGGCTGGGTACTTGGAGGAGAAACCTTTATTAGCAAGAACACAACAATGAGCTGGTTCTTGTGTTTGGTCAGCAGGTTTGCACACGTCTCAGGAGGGATTTTGACCACTGGTGGTGTCATGGCTGCTGCTTAGCAACCTGAAGCTTCAAGTCCCTGTTTTCTACATAAAAAAACTGATTCTTAATGTTTCTCATACTGTATTTTTCATCTTTACCTATTCCTTTGTCATCCCGGTGGTATGTTTTGCATCACTGAAATATTGGAAGACCCATCCATGAACCATTTTGTGTATTCTGGGTGAACTAAGAGGCTCTCGCCTTGGATTTTACGGTAGCTTCTGTACTCTTAGCAGTAAAACAGCCCCAAAGCGTAGTGTCTGCATCGCTGCTTGATGTGCTGGACTGTGGGGATGGTGTTTTTCGGTTCATAGTCAGCGTTTCTCTTCCTGCAGACATGGTGGGTCAAGTTGTTGCCAAAGATTTGCATTTTGAACTCCAGCGGGCTTCTCATGAGCATGTTCCTGACCACACTAACAAAAATAGATCAGCCAGCCATGAGGCCCAAATGTGCTTTCAACATCATGCATCTCAACTGGCATTCGTCAGAGAACACCAGACCAAGTCTGGCATAATGTGGCATCTCCATGACCTGTCTATAAAATGAAACTCTAATGTGTTGGTGCCCAGTGAGCAACACTTGAGTTGAAAGCTATGTCTAATAGGTCATCAGATCGATGTTAAGAGGTTGACTTTTCCTTAATTGCAGGTGTGAGGTGTTCACAATGTTACACACCTGGTCAGTAAGGACCAGATATATTTTTTAGTTTGTTCCAGTCGTTTCGGTACTGGAAATGACTGGAAAAAATCACGTATGCTATCGCATACAATACAGAGATTAAGGTTAGGGTTGCGGTGCGATTGTCTTTTCAAAATACAGGCACGCCATTAGAGTTTTATATAGTGTGCATTTCATCATCTGGAACACCTCCTGTTAGGCTCCTGGGACTCCTGGGATTTATAAAGCCGCATCAGGAACATACCCCGCGACCCCCTCTCTCAGGACCCTCGTGCGGCCCGGCTGTCGTCTTTGAGGTTCACGTATCAAAAGGAATATCTGCATGAGAGCACGAACAGGTGGGCAGCAGCCATCAGTCGACTGTCAGGGTGAAATCCTTCCAGTTGGGTTTAGAGGAGGCGGCCGGTCTGCCTGTCTGCTCGCAGCTGTTGCAACACTACCACCACATGCAGCAATGTAACAGGCCTGCCCTCATCTTCCCACACCTCTCACCAGCCTGTACCACCCTCTCAGTCATTTTCTCACGCTTCTCCTCCCTCTGATTAGGCCTCTTGGCTGTAGTCCTGTGACTTGTGGATAATATGTGGTTATCTTTCATCCTGCTGCCGCGCTGACAAGTATCCCTATCACATAGCACGGCGCCGGATGTTTGAGCACACGGGAGGGGAAGGCTTCCGTGTGTCAGTGCATGTGGAAAGGCAGGAATGTCCCTCACCACCCTCACGGCTCCAGAGAAGAGACCGCAGGCAGGATGTTGTGTCAAGAGCTTATAGCTGTAGGCTGATCATAACTGACTTCCACTTCTGTAATTGCACTCTAATTACACTGCGTGTGTGTTAACATGTGTAATTACATTCTGTCCCTCATATGTTAGCATGTCAGGCTCTGCAGCTGACTAGTGTGAGAGCTGGAAGAAAGTTTCTGCCTGTATAGATACAGATCAGTGTCTGAGGGAACTGTGATCCTCCACTGCCAGCATTTTTTATCCAGCTCTGTTGTGCTGCTTACCCCCGAGGCTCAGCTACCCATGTTACAACACAGCCATCCATCATCCTGTCAAAGCAGAGAGATGCAGGAAGCCCTTTTTACCTAGACCAACTCTCGAACCGGTTCTTACTCAGTCTGAACTCTACTGACTGATTGATCGAATGATTCATTTTAAGTCACTTTTACTCCTTTATTTCAAAGAGCAAACAAAGCCAAAGTCACACAACATTCCAAACATTTCATGCACACAGTTTTAAACCTTTGTTTATTAAATTTTCATTCATCAGTCATGCATGTTATCAATAACCCTGACTTTCTCAGCAACATCCCACTTATGAGTTGTCATTCTCTTTTTTCTCTACTTCTTTTTTTTTT
>NW_005187565.1:1217546-1230320 GCF_000239375.1 Pundamilia nyererei
GTGTGTGTGTGTGTGTGTGTGTGTGTGTGTGTGTGTGTGTGTGTGTGTGTGTGTGTGTGTGTGTGTGTGTGTCAGAATATATTTGCACTTTACAAAAGGTGGGTGAACTATTTAAACATTGAATGATTGTTTAAATGAGTGACAGATTTAGGATCCAGATTTATTTGCATCTTGCTCTGCATTTACTGGCCTAAACTGTGGCAACCACATTACTCTGAGGTCAAACCTTCAGATGTGCACATACACATCGGGGCCTCTATCCAAGCTCCATGGAGATGAGACTGGATGTGAATGACAGACCCTGCTTTATAACCAGAGCACCAGCTGACTTCTTCTTCTTCTTCTTCTCTAAATAGTTGTTGCATAGTTTTGGCACTGTGTGCTTACTTATTGTTCTGCTGTAGAAGGAAATAGCCTCCAATTAGTGCCCGTAGGGCTACATCAGGAATGTTTGTGACATGGGGCTGTAAAATGTTCAAGATCCTATTTATCCAGTATAAATGTCCCAGTTTACCACCACCAAAAAACCTCAAACCATCACATTAAAGTAATCATGTTTGAAATATTACCTCACACAGTTTTTCATGTTCTGGTTGAGTCATAGATGGCATACTTATCTATTTGTTTATCTTCTTAAATTATCTTGGGGGCTTTTTTCACCTTTATTAAAGAGCCCATAGTGAAGATTAGACAGGAAAGCAGGGAGAGAGAATGGGAGAAGACACACCACCAAGCCTTGGGACCACTGTGTTTAGCCTTATGGCACATGGTCACCTTGACTACCCAGTGAGCAAAGCACACGTCCCCTGTTTGCCTATTTTAATATTTTCCTTTTATGTTATTGTACTAAGATATGATTTTCCTAAACCTAAAAGATCCCCTCTTCCCTGTTAATGCTGAGATTGGGGGCGACCGTGGTTCAGGGGGTTGGGAAGCTCATCTGTGACCAGAAGGTCGCCGGTTCTATTCCCCAGTTCTTTCTGTCCTGGTTTGTGTCCTTGGGCAAGACACTTCACCTACCGCCTACTGGTGATGGCCGATGGCACGATATGGCAGCCTCGCTTCTGTCAGTCTGCCCCAGGGCAGCTGCGGCTACAACTGCAGCTGCCTCCATCCGTGTGTGAATGTGAGAGTGACTGAATAGTGGAATTGTAAAGCGCTTTGGGTGCTTAGAAACGTGCTATATAAATGCAATCCATTATTATTATATGAAACTGAAGGTTGAAAACTGTGTTCTCAAAGAATCTGATGTACTCTTCCTCCTAGTCAGTTATTCACCAGGCCCTCCCATTCCTCTCTTTATTCTGGTTTGAACCAGTTCACAGCATCTCTGGAGGAAATCATTACTTTTCTGGCAGGCCCCTAAACTATATTACGTTTCTTAGTGCAAAAATACTTGTGCTAAGAAGTACTTAGTTGACATGTATCAGAGGAAAGTTCTTTTAATGAGGGCAAGTTTCTAACTATAATGAATTGGCACAAAAAGTTTTCTTAAGGTTTTGCTATCATAATTAGCCATTAGCCTTTTAAAGAAGACAGGAGTAATAGCTGCTGTAGCTTGTATATGTCTGCCTACAATCATGCAGTCAAGTTTTTACACGACTCTGCATTCCTGTGAAAAGCTGAGGACTGTCCGTTATCTAATGGCTTGTAGAACCACCAATAGCAGCAATATGATGACCTACTCATGTTTGTGTATGAATATCAGTCCCTCGTATCATTGTGGAGAAAGGTTAGCCCTCTCTTCTTTATAGTGTCGCTTCAGGTCTTGAGGTTTGCAGGCATTCACTTACACACAGCTCTTTGAAGAACCCACCACAGTATTTCAACTAGGCCCAACTCTGGACTTTGACTTGGCCACTGCAACACCTTCCATCATTATCCTGTTATATGACCCAGTTTGGCCAAGCTTTACCTGTCACATCTGATTCTAAAATATTTCAGTGTATGGTCGACTCGCTGACTGCACGATCCCCAGCTCCAGTAGTTTCAAAACAAGCCCAAATCATCAACTCTCCACTTCTGTGCTTTACAGTTAGAATAAGGTGTTTTTGTGCTGACATGCTTTGCATTGCAGTCAAACATCTTCACTTTGTTCTAGTCTGTCCAGAAGACTTTTACATTCAAGATTCAAGGTCTTTATTGTCAATACAACAATATATACAGTACACAGCGTACCGAAATGCCTTTTCATCCCAAGCCCCCCATGGTGCATTTATAAGAAAATATATCTGTAAGAGATATGAGACTAGAAATTACAAATAAATAATAACTCACTAAATTTGGATAGAGTTAAGAGATAAAAAGTTACTAATTACTAACCATATCTATGTACAGTAAACAAAGACAGGACAGAGACAATACGAAGTGGTCATGTGCAATTACAGTAAAGTGAGATGTGCAATAGATATTGAATACCAGGTTCAAGTTATTGTCAGGACATTGTAAACAAGATAAGACGAAGACATGCAAAATGTGCAAATGTAGTATAGTTTAGATGTGTGTTCAGTCACTATCCGGTCGTTCAGTCTGACGTCACTAGCCGTGTCTGGGTCTAAACTCCGCTGCAGGTCCATATATCAAACGATCACTGTGGCATTACTGAGAGTTGAAAAACTGTCTAAAGTCTTTCATCTTTAATAAAATGATCAGCGTTCTGCTCTACCAGGTGTAACAATTGAGTTTAACATCCAGGCATCCATGAAAACGGAATTTATGACATTTAACGGAGTTAGAAGTTAGCAGGAAGTTAGCTCGCTAGCTTCTATCTAAATACAATATAGCATGTCCTGACTGCGGGGTTTTGGAAACAAATTAAAACGTACAGCTCTGTTATCACTTCCAACATAAATGAAGACAGAAAACTAAACAGCAGTGACGTTTGTAGGGTTACTGAAGTTGGGCTAGCTGGTATATAATGATGTGCTACGTGACCGCTAGCGACACAGCTATGTTAGCATAATATAAACAAGCTAACTTTTTTTCCACTTGCTAAAAGTTAACGTGAGTGTTCTCGGTGGTCAGGAACAAATGTAATCACATGGCAGGATGCTGTAAAAGGACCAAACTTCAGCCAGGAGAACAACTGAGATAATCCATCCACAATACGAGGTTAGTCATTCATATACTGCTGCATGGGCTGGGCTGTAGTTACATCCTAAGGTTTTAAAAACTGAGCTTAAATAAATGATTAGCGGTAATAAAAGCCGAGGGAGGTCATCACTGACTGTTTTAGGAGCTTTTTGAGATTAAATAGAAGAAAATACAAAACATTAAACACGTTAACAACACAAAAGCCATATTAAACGCAGAGTACTTTAGGCCCGGAAGTAGGATTCGTCACGTCATCACTTAGCAACCGGATGTGACTGCGTGTGCAAATAAGCATATTGTTCCCAGGTGGATTGTGTAAGTTTTTGTTGTTACTGACTCTTTTGGTGAGTACTGTAAGGTGTTTGTAAAGGTGTATGTGTATATCAGTCCTTTGGTGGTTGAGGGCTCTGCCTACTTGGGGGAAGAGGTTCTTGCTTTTTCTGGTCGTTACGGTTTTGATGCTGCGAAACCATCTGCCAGATGGAAGGACAGAACAGTGCATATGAGGGTTGGAAAGTGTCCTTCACTATGCTGTTTGTACATCAGATAATGTGTTTGTCGTAGAGTTGGGAGATGGGTGGGAGAGGGCCTCCAGTGTTCCTCTCTGCTGTCCTCACTATCTGCTGCAGAGACTTCTTTTCAGTGAGGGTGCAGTTTCCTTACAGATAGTGATGTAGCAGCAGAGGACGCTCTCAGTGGTTCCCTGGTAAAATGATGTGAGGATGGGAGGCGGGAGACTGGCCTTCTTCAGTTTCCTAAGAAACTTAGGGCTTTCTTCATGATGGTGGTGGTGTTCAGGTTCCAGGAGAGGTCATCAGATGACCACACTGATGACCATGTCAGCAGCAGACCCGTTGATGTGCAGTGGGCTGTGGGTCGTCTGGCTCTTCCTGAAGTTACCAACCATCTCTTTAGTCTTCTGAACATTTAGAGACAGGCTGTTATTCTGACACCAGTCCACCAGGTGTTGGACCTCCTCTTTGTATTCAGACTCATCGTTGTTGGTGATGAGACCCACCACTGATGTGTCATCTGCAAACTTGATGATGTGATTTGAGCTGTACTGTGCAGTACAGTCATGTGTTAACAGGGCGAACAGCAGTGGACTAAGCACACAGCCCTGCAGCGATCCTGTACTCAGATCCCATACTCCCTCTTTATAGGAAAGAGGCTTTCTCTCATTAACCGTTTTGTAATTTCAGTTTTGTGCAATCAGACAAAAATTCCAAGAATGAAAATCAGCAACTTGCCCTGCTATTTGTCCCATCCACCAGACTCATTTGCAAATACGAAAGGATGGGGACAGGATGCATTACTATTTATGTAGCAAGGACAGGGTAAAAGAAGATGAGGGGTTGCTTGAGGTAATGACCTTACAGAGAACTATTAGTTGAATGTGCAGCTCTACTGAGTTGTGCAGAGTTGTATTTGAGTTTAAGCTTGTAGTTTGGTCTGTGGCGAATCACCCAAGTTTCCCGTCTCTGTGCATATCCTACTGACTGCGCTACTTTTTCTCCCTGTATTATTCTTTAAACCTGGGAAGTCTCTCTTTGTTTTTGAGTCTTAACTTCTCGATTAGAGTAAATCTCCACCATCCCTGCCTGTCTCCTCAGCAGAGCACACACTAATGTCTAGTAATGAGTTATTGATGTTAAGTCTAACTTTCTCCTCTTCGGGATTTTGCAGGTCTCCAGATGGCCATAATAAAGTGAAACTTTTGAAGATGAGCTCCACACTGTGACATGTTTGAAGTTCATCATCAGGTAAAATACAAAGCTGTTTTGTGAATGGTGTGCTGAATTACTTATGCTGTGTGCTCTCCAGGCTCGACACAATGCTTTCGGATCTAAGGCGTTCCTGAGCCGCTGCATACCTGATGCATGAGTAAATGATTGTTTTACATCACAAATACATGCTCAGAGAATAAGAAGAGTCTAAAAGTTCAAAGACGGGAATATTACATCAAACGCCATCTGAAAGCTGCGTGTACACTTGAGTGACGACTAAAGTAAAACTGCAGAAGTGTTTTCAATTGTTTGTTCTACTTGTTTTCTCTCTGAATATGCTCACAAGAGATAGAATGAGCACAGAGACGTGGGCAGACAAAATAATACTTTGTCTGCAGCCCAAGCAGCAAAGCAGGTGTTAAAACAGAGCGAATGTTTGAGCCAGTTCAGTCTTAAAGTCATCTGCACCATGCCACTGTAACTAAAGAGCAGGGGTGTCAAACTCCAGTCCTCGAGGGCCGGTGTCCTGAAACTTTTCCTAGGACTACATAAACAAACTGTGCAGTCAGTCCACTGCAGACAGCTACAGTTTTGAGCTTTTATGTTGATAAATATTAGATTTGATGATGCCGTGACTTTTAATCCAATTAATTAGGTAATTGTAACATTTCTCTTTTCGAAACACAAGAAATCATATTTTAGTCATCTATTGTACAGTCGTCTAAACACTGACAGACACTTTCAGGCATTTCCTCACATTCCCATTCTCAGGACTTTTCAGACATTTGGGTGAACTTGGAAGCCAAGTCAACATCA
Source organism: Pundamilia nyererei (assembly GCF_000239375.1). Taxonomy (NCBI): domain Eukaryota; kingdom Metazoa; phylum Chordata; class Actinopteri; order Cichliformes; family Cichlidae; genus Pundamilia; species Pundamilia nyererei. The sequence continues at coordinate 1,223,183 of NW_005187565.1, forward strand.
ACTTGTTGTTGTGCTCCTCAAACCATTCCTTGACTATTATTGATTTGTGGAACGGTGTTTTATGCTGCCGATCACAGCCATCAGGGAATACGGCATCCTTGGAAGGGTGTACATGGTCTATGTCGTGCTGCTAGTGTTTGTGTTTTTCTGGTTTTGCTTCTCCTTATTGTTCTCCATGTGGTATATTCTTAGTTTATAGTCTTTAGGTTTCTGTTACTTTGCCTTCCCCGTGTTCCACGTTTCCTGTCTACTAGAGCTGGGCGATATAAGATTTTTTCATATCACGATATGTTTTTTTCATTTCAGGCGATAACGATATCTATCACGATACAAGCCAAATAACTATATTTGTAAGATTTAAATATGCCATTGCTCACAAGTAAAATGTGAAATGATCAGCAGCTTGTTTTTATTTAAATATTTATTTCCCATAATAAGTTCAACAGGGTAGATGTACTTAAGGAACATGAGACTTTTTCAGATAAATAAAGGCAAATATTGCAATCTACACAAAAGGCAGCCGCTAAAGCGTTTAAGTTTCAAAATAGAACAAACGAAACAGACTAAACTGTCAATTCCACTTAGAAACAAAATATTAATTCTAAAAATAAATCTTTGTTTTACAGAAGAACAGACAAAACTGACTAACTTTTGTCAATATCAAATAAACTGAGAACTAAAAGGAAATTCTCAATCTCTCCTTGTTGTATAGCTTAGCTTTTCAAACAGTTGTAACAGTTACTTTAGTCTGACAAAAGCCGAATGACGAATTAGCGCTTCCAGTCAGAGACTGAGCTGCACCGCTTTATTGTATTTCCAGACTTGCTTTCGGCACATTTACAGTGCAGCTACTCTGTTTTTTGTCAGACTTGAAATAGCCGAAATACCTTCACACTACGGAGCTTCTATGGCTCTTCCGTTCGACAATCTCTCCGGCATTGGAACCATCATCTGTTTTCTCTTCGGTAACCTTCGGTCACGCTCTCGGTTGATGTTTCTCTAGTCGGCACACTCATTTCCTCTGTTACCCGGGCGGCACGGCGGCTGGCTACTTCCCAAACAAATACACATGTGCGGCTTGGCACTTGTGCTGTACGTAACAAGTCACCTGACGTGACGCTGCGGCTGTGATTGGTTCGGCTCTGCACTACTTAATTTGGATTGGCTGTTCTTCTTTTTTTTTTTAAGAGGACAAGAGCGGTGAGGTCTATCGCAATAGTTTAACTTTTCTATCGAGAAAAAGTTATTTCGCAATACATATCGTTATCGTTCTATCACCCAGCTCTACTGTCTAGTCACCCGTGTCTCTATGTTCCCCCTGTCTCCCCAGTCAATCATGTCTCCGTGTCCCAGTGTCAAGTCTGCGTCTTTGTGAATGTCTCTTGGTTCCTGTTTTACTTTGACAGTCTCGTCCAGTGCTCAGTGTTTTCAGTTTTGCTTCCTCCTTTTGTCAGATTAGTCCTGTTTCCTGTTCCCTCGTTACTCCCTTGTGTATTTAAGCCCTTTGTTTTCCTCTGCCCGTTGTTGCATCGTTACCCGACGTTGCTGTCCGTTTCTCCATGTGCCTCGTTTCCCTAGTTGTTTCCCGTCAGCTCCTAGTTTCAATTTTATTTTATTTTCCTCTGTTTGTATTATTCGAGTTTTTGATACAGCATTAAAACTGCCTCCCTGAGTTCACTCCTTTGTTTCTCGTGAGTCCTGCATTTTGGGTCCTTCATCCCGCCTGCCACACATGGCAGTCTGTAACAATAGTAGTGATTAGTTGTATATGTCAAAGTAACGTCCACATGATGTTGGACCCAAGGTTTCCCAGCAGAACACTGCCCAAAGCATCACGCTCCCTCCGTCAGCTCGCCTTCTTCCCACAGTGTAAGTGAAGCACACGCACCAAGCCATCAGACCGGCCCACCGTTCAATGCTCCACGGTCCAGTTCTGATCGCATGCGTTCAGTGGTGGACAGGGGTGAGCATGGGAACCCTGTTTGGTGTGTGGCTGTTCAGCCCCATACACAAACTGAAGAACTGAGTATTCTGACACTTTTCTATCAGAACCAGCATGAACCTTTTCAGCAGTTTGAGCTACAGTAGCTCATCTGATGGGTCAGACTACATGAACCAGCCTTCACTCCCAATGCACATCAATGATCTTTTCAACAGATACTGACCACTGCAGAGTGGGAACACCCCACAAAAGCTGCAGTTCTGGAGATACTCTGACCCTCACTCATAACCTTACGATTGCCCATTTCCCTGCTTCTAATATATCAACTTTAATGGGAAAATTTTCACTTGCAAAAAACTCAATAGTATATCCCACCCAACTGACTGACAATCATCAAATCTTAATTCCTGTGATGAAGAACTTCAAGCTGGTTGGAGCATTTTGAAACAATTTATGTCAATTTTTAAAAAAATCAATCAAAGTCAGACATTGTTTTGAGGCAACTATTACAGTCTGTCCATTATATGAAGCAGTCAAAGGAGCTTGCAAAGAAAAGCGTCTGGACTTCTTTAAGTTGCTTGAAGACGTTTCACCTCTCATCCGAGAAGCTTCTTCAGTTCTAAGGTCAAATGGTGGAGAGTCCCAGATATAAACCTAGTGGGAGTTTCCCCCCACAGAGGGACAAAAGGACCCCTGATGATCCTCTAATCGCCTGAGCCAAGGTGGGAAACTGGGCGTGAGTCCCAATCAGCCAGAGTTTCGGGTGAGTTCATTGTGAAACCTGGCCCCACCTTATCATGCGAATTCCTGAGGTCAGATGGCCCAGGATGTGAGTGGGCGTTAAGGCGTCTGGGAAGGGATCTCAAAACTGGATTATAGATGGCAGAGAGTTGGTGTCGTAAACCCCCGCCTCTGTTCAAAGATGGTCACTCACAGTGGACATAGATGCTTCTTTCACTCCTCTTTCAAACCATCTGTCCTCTCTGTCCAAAATGTGAACATTGGCATCCTCGAAAGAGTGACCTTTATCCAATCCTATCGAGGATGCCAATGTTCACATTTTGGACAGAGAGGGGGTTTACGACACCAACTCTCTGCCATCTATAATCCAGTTTTGAGATCCCTTCCCAGACGCCTTAACGCCCACTCACATCCTGGGCCATCTGACCTCAGGAATTCGCATGATAAGGTGAGGCCAGGTTTCACAATGAACACACCCGAAACTCTGGCTGATTGGGACCCACGCCCAGTTTCCCACCTTGGCTCAGGCGATTAGAGGATCATCAGGGGGTCCTTTTGTCCCTCTGTGGGGGGAAACTCCCACTAGGTTTATATCTGGGACTCTCCACCATTTGACCTTAGAACTGAAGAAGCTTCTCGGATGAGAGGTGAAACGTCTTCAAGCAACTTAAAGAAGTCCAGACGCTTTTCTTTGCAAGCTCCTTTGACTACGATGACCTGGATGACTGAGAACCTTCACAGACATTATATGAAGCACTTAATCCTTAAACTGATGACTTGAATGGAAAAAAGTTTACAAACCCTCAAACAGCGACAGAGAAGGAATTGGTTTTCCTGGACAGACAGGCAGGCACATAGCAGATGTCATTGTGCGTCATTGTCAGTAGAATACACCCCACTGTGAACGAGACTTGCTCCGTTCCCAACCCCTTTGCCTGATGCTCAAATTTAACTGTAAACAGGAACAGATTAACGCTTCAGACACAAAAGACTGAAGCAACGGTGCTCAGATTTCAGACATGATTGATTACACTCACAGAGGGGGATATCCAGGCTGCAAGGGCCAGGCCCCTTCTGTAATGTGACCTCAAGATCAAAGGAGGCCACCAGACTCAGGACACTGTCCAGAATCATTGTGTATTTGCAGTGGGAGTGAGCACTTGTCCCGTTTCCATACATGCTGACAGGAACGTCTGGAATGCTGCCGCGGAGAGACTGGAGGAGGTGGTGTCGAATGGAAACCTAATTATGGCAACAACAAAAAAAACAAACAGAAAAACTTAAACTTACTTTGTAATAAAAATATGACACCTAAAAAAATGTTTTCAGTTTTTGTCATGGTTGTTGTGGTAGAAGAGGACCCAAGTGACAGACTTAAGAAGCAGAATGTAAAATCTGTATCAGCCAAAGGTTAGACATAAATGAGTGAGAGCAAACAGAGCAGCAGGCAAAAGGCAGAATCCCAAAAATGTTCCGAAAAGCCTATAGAAACAGAAGGAACTCTGGGAATTGCTGGAACGCTTGGCTAATAGGAGTTCAAAAACAATCTGACAAGGAGAACGGGGACAGCTGGCTCCATATACAGTGAGAGGACTGACTGTCTGATTGCGAACAGGTGTTGTAAATCAAACACAAGTGATGCTATAGCGCAAGTAGACAATTACTAATAAGAGAAAACTAAGCAAAAGCTAACACGAATAACAAAGTAACAAGGATTTCAAAGTAAAACAGTAAATAACTTGAGAAATAAACACAATGGAAGTCCCAGAATCCTCTTAGGTCCAAGGACCAGAGCTCCCCCACCCACTCCTGACCCGCGCCTTAACCTGTTGTTTTGGAGAATTGCAACATACTGTTTGGGAAATTGTTGGTTTTAATGTTAAGCCATCCACCCATTCTCTTCCACTTATCCTCATCAGGGTCACATGAAGGCGGAGAGGCAGGGTGCACCTTCGACAGGTCGCCAGTCTGTTGCAGGGCCAACACAGAGACAGGACATTTAGATTCACCAGTTAATGTGTACTTGTTAAACTGTTTTTTTTTCTTTGTTTTCTGATTGCTAAAGTCTTTTTGTAGAATCCATAGGGTTAGTAGAGGTTTTTAAAAGTATTGAAGTATTATGAACAAAGGCATCTTTAGCTCAGAATATACTGATGGCAGAGATTTAGAGTTGGGGTACACCTGAGCTAAGAAAAGTTTCTGTGGAGATGGTTGCAAAAAGCCCAAAGTTGTGTTAGCTGGATAATGGAGTTTCTGGACATTTGTCCTTTTGTGCAATACATGTAAAAGAAATGTCTGTATCTCCGTTATAGAGCATTCTGCTTTTCTCCTCCTCGCCTACACGTATTGAAATCAGCTGACTGACCCGCAGATGACTGAGGACCTTTTCTGAGACAACAATATAATTGTAACTGATGTAATTACTGACTCTAGTACAGCAACATGTTCCATGGCTGTGTGATGGCAAGCTCCACACCTCACCACCAGTTGATTCGCTTTAGTTTACTTTGCAGTCACTACTTTAAATATATTCTACTTATTGTTCAATATTGTTTCTTTATTAAATATATTTATTTTTCCATCACACACACCAATGTTTATATGGCGTGCACACATATTAACACTGCAAGGTCAAAGTTGTGTTTTATGTTATATTAATACATCTTTGTTTGACTTAGCTGGGTTTGGCTTCTCCTGTCTGGCAAAAGGTGTGGCAAAGTGCTGGGAGAGCTGAAGTACCACTGACAGCCTAATTGGGTGAAACCACATGCTTCATTGCCTGGGGGGTGTTTCAAGTTTGTTTAATTGTTTTGTACTAGTTGGTTATACGGCAGCCATTTTATTTTCCCCGTGTGTGTCATGTGGTTTAGCTAAGCCAGTATTAAAGTTCCCCCGTGTGTCATTTCAGGAGGTCAGTCTGTCTTATGTTTGTTTGAAGTTTTGTTAATTGTTAGCTTGACTTGCGTCTATTGAGTTGACCTCTTTTATTGGTCTGCCTGTTTAAGTTTTTTGGTTTTGTTAAATATATTTTCATATTTTTGGGTCAATAAAACCCCTGTTTTTGAATTAAACACCTGTGTCCTTTATGCCTACTGCCTGGTCCCTGACACTGTGTTAATGAAAAATTTAATGTGATTGCACCAGGACACTGAACAATCTGGTGGATTGCAGGATGTCCTCTGAGGGATGAGCCTCGGGTATGCCGGCTGATTGACCAGGAGTATTCATGTCCCACAAACACTCACATCAGAGCCGTGGGGGGAGGGGTTACTACAAAGCAAGTTTAACATACCCGGTGTTTCTGTTATCTGGATTCTCTTACACTAAGACTTTGGCAGGTTAGCTGGTTATCAACTCACTAGATTAAACTAGCATTTCCCAATCTAGCTACAAGCGCGTTTACGTGAAAGGAGTGACAGTGGCAGCATGTGACTAATCACAAACATGGATAAATGTACAGCAGAGCAGCTGATTATACAAAGGAAGACACGCCTATATGACGAGAATAAACATGTATACTACAAACTGAAACCACCAAAGCTGTGAAAAGTGTTATACAGTAGTTATGCATTAGAAGCGCTTAAAGCAGACATGCGTGTGAACTTTCATCTGGATATCACAGCAAACCGTCTAATAGACACGCATGTGGAAGTTAAATTAATCTGCAGTAACAGCAGAGGGAAATATTTTATTTCAAGCCAACATGAAAATAATCAGAGGAAAGTGTTTAAACAGACATTATTAACACATTTACATGTATATACATATTAGCCGCTTAGCTTATTCTAGAAATTAAGAACCCTTGAATTTGCTTCATACGTCTTTTTCGTACTACCGACTTCTTGCCTTTAAATAAATTATCTCCCCCTGCTGGTAATGCAACTTGTGCATGCATTAATGCAACCTTATGTGTGTCCAGGTCACGTTTTGGTGGGTTGGAGCTATAGCTATTTGGGCAGTAAGGCTGCAAAAGAGCTACTATATAAATAAAGTTTAGGTTGTTTGAAGCCAGCGAAGAAAATCAGCAAAAATCCAGACTGTGAATCCAGTGTGAATTAAGTGACTTAATAAAACAACGATACCATTAAGACTCATGTCATTATAAATGTAATGTTTATAAGACAGTCTTAGTTTTTATTCTCTAAACTGCAGCCTTGGTCTGAGAACAAAGAATAAATATAAAAACTGAATTCAAACAGTGGTTTTAGTGCAAACTTAGTCCACAAGTACAAGCAGGTGTGATGTTTCAGGATCGTACTGATGCTTGTGGAACAATAAAACTGTTGTAAAGCTGTTTGCAGCCAAGGAATCAAATGTTTGCTGATAGTTTACATGAACTATAGGGAGTGCAGAATTATTAGTCAAGTTGTATTTTTGAGGAATAATTTTATTATTGAACAACAACCATGTTCTCAATGAACCCAAAAAACTCATTAATATCAAAGCTGAATGTTT
>NW_005187565.1:1232309-1243617 GCF_000239375.1 Pundamilia nyererei
TTATTATTATTATTATTATTATTATTATTATTATTATATCAAAATTTGACAAACAAATAGCAAAGATATTAAACATCTGCTTCATTTCTCATCACGGAGGAAGACTCTTGTACAATAACCAGTCCATCTGAGAAAAACTGAACTGAAATGGAATAAAAGTGGTCTGCCAACAAAAACGGTCTTTACTATCTACGAAGGCTCAGATCCTTCGATGTATGCAGCAGGCTGATCTATTTGTTTTATCAGTCTGTTGTTGTGGTGTGCTGGGGTGCAGGCATCAAAGCAAAGGACAGACTGAACAAACTCATCAGGATTGCCGAGTCTGTCGTTGGCATGATGCTCGATGATGGAGGAGGTGATCAATGGCAGAGCAGCAATCTTGGACAATGACTACCACCCCCTCCATGACGCAGTGGGCAGTCTGAAGAGCAGTTTGAGCAACAGGTTCCTTCAACCTGGCTGTCAGAGGGAACGTTACAGGAGGTCGTTCCTTCTGCTGCTGTCAGACTCTTGGGTCATATCCACACATGTGGATCAAAGTTAATCACAGTGCACACTGTCACTTTTGTACACCACGCCATATATTTGGACACGTACTTGTCCTTTTATATTTATACCTATATCTCTATATTTATCTTAATACGTATCTATTAGAACTCTGTGTTTCTACACTCATTTTATATGAATGCTTGTTGTGTATTTGCTGCTATGACAACTCAATTTCCCTCTGGGATTGATAAAGTTTCTCTGATTCTGAAACTATAATAAAACAAAGGAAACTTACTTACTTAGCACACTTAGCACTTAGTTCCTCCTACGCCGGGTGGCGCATCAAGCAGCTAGTGATCTGCAACTGCTTCAGCTTCGTCCCAGGCAATGTCAACAATTCTCAGATCGTCCATGAATGTCCGACGCCATGTGGTCTTTGGTCGGCCTTGCTTTCGCTTGCCAGTGCGTGGACGCCATGTAATAGCAATCTTAGCTGGACGATGAGGGGGTAGGCGTAAAATATGGCCCGCGAAGCCGAAGCGCCTTTCTGCAACAACATCGGCTAACGGGCTGGTGCCTGCTCTTCATAGAACCTTCTCATTTGTTATTCGGTCCCGGTAGGAAATTCTCAGGATTCGCTGCAGGCCACGTTGTTGAAGCACGTTCAGGTGTTGAGTAATTGCACTTGTTGAGCGCCAGGTTTCACTAGCGTGTAGTGCAGTAGGAAAGACGATAGAGTTTAATAGTCTGATCTTGACCTTAACGTTTAGGGAGGTCGAGGAGGGAGGACCTCCAAAAGTTGACCGCGGCCCTGCAGAGGGAGGTGACGAAAGTTGGATTAAGAATCAGCGCCAAAAAAACCAAGGTAGTCCGAGTTGGCTATGCACGTGCCCGCATTCCTGTCATGATCAACCAACAACGTGCTGAAGAGGGGGAGAATTTTACATATCTTGGCAGCATCATCTCGAATGATGGGGTCTCTGATCAGGATGTCGACGCCAGAGTAGGGAAGGCAACTGGTGTCCTGCGACGTCTCCAACCTATTTGGAACTCAACCTCCCTGAATGTTAGGGTCAAACAAAGGAAAAGGATTTTTTTTTTAAAAGTGTGTGTGAATAAACAGGGTCTGAGTCTGTTTTTGCATGTATGATATAATATAATTGATCTCAGGTCAGCAGGAAGCTTGTTCCAAAGAACAGGACAACAATCGCTGGAAGCAGCCTTGGCAAACTAAGGCTCGACACTCAAAGCTTGTACGCTAATATAATTTAGCCAGGTCACTTTAGTTATTGAAGTTTTGATGTCTCTATTGTGTTATCTATGAGAACAGCAGAGGGCAAAGCAGGCATCAATGATAACAGACATTATCTAGGCTACAGGCAGAAACAAAGGAGTAATGGGGTTGCAAAGTGGCTTGCAGATATGTAGCAACTGTGGAAAAGCTAAAGCAGCTTTAACAGGATGATTTCCATATCTAATTTTCCAAATGGAAATGTAGAAATATACATGTATCTAGAGTCACCAGCTAATGTGTGCTGGCACTGAGATTATTTGTGGTTTATAATAAAGCAGACAAGTGTTCTGTTTCTGACCTCACTGAATGTGTAAACCTGACAATTGATTTTATTTATATTTCCAGCTTGAACTTTGTGTATTCTCTTGTCATTCCTCCTCTGACATGAAGTTAACCTCATGTGGCAGGAATCCTGCTTTTCTTAAGCTTTTTCACTTCCAGCACATTTCCTTGTTTGTTCCGACCTGTGTATACAGAGCTCTTATTATTACTTTCCGCTTCTTGACACAAGTCTTAGACAAGAACAATAATATGATGACAGAGCAGCAGCTACATCAATAGTTCGAACCATTCCCTCAGGAAGCTTGTCACTGTGAGGGATTAGGAATGTTTGTAATTTGTGTTTAAGTGCAACCAGCGCTTCCAGCCACAGATGTAATGATGAAGATCTGTGTGGACTCGCCTCCCAGCACATCCCACAGATCCTCAGACTGCGATCAGGAGAACGAATTCGAGGACTGAAGGTTTACCAGCAGAACTTCAGCCAAAGCCTCTCATTGTCTCCTATCAGCTCACTTTCTTACATATACTGCATTTTCCTGCTAGTTCTTTCACAGGCAAATTATATACAAACACATATGATGTAAAAAAAAAATCTGAATCATCAGACCTGGTCACAATTTTTTCTTAGATGCTCATGTACCCAATGTATACAGCCAAAAGTACGGACAGTAGTCACATAGTGTTTGGCAGATCAGAAGAGCTCAACACGCCGCGACTTGATACAAATATAGTCTTCGTTTAAGATGGCGCGGCCACGTCCAGACGCCTTCCTGACCGCTCCGCTCCGACTCCTTCAAGTATCTTGGTGTCCACATCTCCTCAGACCTGACATGGGCTGCCCACATTCAGGTCCAGACCAAAAAGGCTAGGCAGCGCCTGTATCACCTACGACAACTGAGGAAGTTCAGGGTCTCTCCAAAGATCCTCAGGATTTTCTATACAGGCGCTGTGGAGAGCATCCTCACACAGAACATGACATCGTGGTTTGGGAACAGCTGTGTGAAGGACCAAAAAGCTCTCCAGAGAGTGATCCGTACAGCAGAAAGCTGCTCCAGGATTGCTCTCCCCCCGCTTCAGGACACCTACACCAGGAGATGCCGGACTAGAGCAGCGCAGATACTGAAGGACCCGTCCCATCCTGGCAACAAACTGTTCCAACTTCTGCATTCTGGTAGAAGGTTCCGCATCTTCCGGGCAAGGACAGAGAGACTCAAGAGGAGCTTCTATCCTCAAGCCATCCGTGCCCTAAACACACACACCCGCCCTCTCACATCATCTATAATTGACTGAGACAGGACTCTTCCAGACACTCTAAACCAAGGCACAATGTACATTTCAATTCCTTTAATTTTAAATATGTTTATATTGTCTATCCTGTAAAATAGTCAGATGTCTATTCATATTAATGTACAGAATTCACCTGCTGGCTGCTACTACTGCACACTCACCCAGTGTATATACTATATGTGTGTATATATATATATATATAATATTCTTCCTCTACACCCCCCCCCCCCTTCCCCCAATTTTTGCACATGTCGAGGAGCGTGTCAGGCTACATTTCACTGTGTGTTATACTTGTATAACTATGCATGTGACAAATAAAGAACCTTGAACCTTGAACCTTGAACCTTGAATCTAAAATAAAAACCAAACACGTCAGTCCTTGGATTAGAAGTCCTGTTAGGAAGCCTCGTAATGATGTGTCTAACTGTGAAACCACACACTTGGCAAATGACTTGTAATTGACAACTCACATGTTCTTCCCACCCAGTTCCCATCCGCTGGCATTGAGGAGGCGGGGTTTATGACCTGTACTGCGGCCAGACAGCAGGGGGCGATAGAGACATTTTGGCTCCATTTTTGGGGAGCTATTAGGTCGTCCATGTTTCTGCAACCACTGTTCCAACCACAACTGTGGCCCTCTGGTGGCCTTTGAATAGAGTGCAGTTTTGTTTATAGCATCTATGCATGGCGGCAGTGAAAGTGCTAACCGATGACAGCCGTCTATCTTTCAAATCTTTCGTCTGTAGTAATTGAAAACTGGACTTTCCATGACTTTATCAGAGTGAACCTTTATAAGTGCTACATTATCCAAATCATTATCACTGCTAAAATCATGGCTTGATTATCGTCAGTCTGCACTTGAAATGTAGCTCCTTTTTTCAGAGAAAATGATGGTGAGGACTGCTTTACCTGGGACACTCCAACACTTTGGCACACTTATCATGATCATTGCTTTTTTTTTTTTAGCTCAGTGTGTGTGTGTGTGTGTGTGTGTGTGTGTGTGTGTGTGTGTGTGTGTGTGTGTGTGTGTGTGTGTGTGTGTGTGTTTTAGGAAGCCAAAACAACTGCACGCTCTTAGCAGACAACAGTCTGATTGCATGTGTGGACATAGCAGCCTGGAGATATACTGCCACAGTGGCCTGACCACAGAGGGTGGTGTGGTGTTTGTGCACACATGAGCATACTTACTGCAGCTTTGTGTGTGGCAAATGTCCCATGAGAAGAGTGAAAAATTAACTCTGACCAGAATTATAGCATATTACTGAATCTAGTAGTGCTTGAAAACACAACCCTCTAATTACCCAGAGTGAATGAGTCTCAGGGTGGCAGTCTTTACTGAGATCTGCTACTCTGCTAAAACTCTGCACAGCACCGTCCCAGTGTCACCACTATTTTAAATGGTTGGTGGTAACACAGTGGTTGTCTTTTAGAATGGAAAACAGCAAACAGAGCAGAGTGAGAGCGCAAAGTGTGGACGAGCGTGAGAATTCAGAGAGTTGTAAATCAAAGAAAACCAGCTGTACAATACGATGGCAGAAAGTGCGCTCAGCCTGAGCACATGGTGAAATGGTGTTAGTGAGATTCAGTTCCAGAAACAGGAATCACTATAAGTGTGGGTCAGTTACTGTGGAAACTGTGTAAGGATAACCTGCATCCCAGCAGGACTGCTTTAACAAACCCGGTGTTTCCCTCTGTCTCTGCTCCTCCTGCTGAGCCTGAAGCAACTGCCTGACACACTGCTTCGTTTCCACATTCATACAGTCCACATCAAAGGGTGGAGTGTAGTAATCTGCAGAAGTTTACATCAGGACAAGATCACTTGTCTTTTTTCGACACAGTACCTAGGGGTAATTAAGCCATGTATGGATCAGTTTTGTTACACTGAAATATTTACTGTTCACCAGCGTAATGACTAAAAATGCAAAAACTATAACAGACACTATCCTGTTATAGTGTTATAGCTCATGCTTTGATTTGCTGTACTTACAGAGTAATCAGCCAGATCACCCTAAGCAGGCCTGTTAGATCATAGAAGTTAAACAGTGCTGGGCCTGGATGGGAGACTGTTAGGGCGATCAGGAGTCGTTGCTGTAGCTCAAGAGGTAGAGCAGGTCATAGATTAGAGGTTCAGTCACTGGCTGCTCCACTCTGCGTGTCAAAATATCCTTGGGCAAGATACTAATCCCAAGTTGCTCTCCAGGTCGTGTGTGAATATTAGACAGAAAGTTAGTGCTTGTATGAATGGTTGAATGAGACCAGTTGTATAAACCACTCTGATGCTGAGGTAAAGTAGAGATGGCAACAAGTCCTTTACCCTGGATCATTCCTATCAGTTATTGTGTCTCTATTTCATACTGAGCATGGCCTCCACATTTTAGAGGTGGCTTAAACATATTTAAAGCGTAAGCTTTTTAATATAGCTAGAGTGATGGTGCATTGTGAGCAAGGATCTTAAATTTAAATTTGAAACGTTTACTCAGTTTTCCTAAATTTTATTTGCATATCAACAAGCTCTCCATTAAAAGCTTGCTCTACTTTCATTTTCCTCCTCAAGCGAAAGAGAAACTGCTAAATAGATGTAGATATATTAATATAACATAACATTTCAGACCTGTATCGTTTCTTAAAAACACAATATATCAAAAGATGAAGGAGGATATTTAGAAGTGACGTTCTCCTCAACACTACTTGCATAGGTCCTTCAGATGTTATCTCTAATGATGACTCTATACATGAACTCGGCTCATCTGAGCATAGATGGATGCTTGAAGTCCCTAGAATATGTGTATGGTGGATTTAGAGGCCTTTAGGTCCGACAATGACCCTCCAGGGCACCTCAGCATTTTTTATTACATATCTGCCTCTAGTGGTTGGATCGGGAACTTCCATCTGCAATTATCAGTTGTAATGGCAACCGGCACACATCATCTCTTACTGGCCAAAAATACTTGTTGCCAAGTCATAAGGACGTATGAATCAAATTAAAACATCTGGCTTTGGTTCTCAAACAGCCTTCTACTTGTTCCAAATTTTAAATGTCTCCTCAAATAGTGATGTTCGAAAACACAAACACTTCTATGTCCAACAAGAATAGAACGGAGGAGCTTTAAAGGTTTTTTATGTGTGTGTGCGACTGCTGTTTAAAGTAAATCTAAAGTGAAATATTTCGGCCAGTGAGATGAAAATATGCCAGAACAACACAAATGGGAACAAATAAAGCAGCTCACAGACAGATCAGGGTTTTTCTAATCTGGATTGTTCTCTCGTTGCTACCCACGATTATGTTCAAATAATGTCATAAAAAGTATGTCATATTAGCTGTTCCTGATTTCAAAAATACCCACAGATGCATTAGTGGATTACTTTGAAACTGTAGGATGTTTGTTTCTTAACTGTCTGGTTTGTGGGACAGATTTATGGAGGGTTTACATTTATTTGCCTGCTTTTTTTAGTTTGTCACGCTTTATGACCAAATCGTGTCATCATATCAACTAATTCCACAAAATCTGGAGTGATTAATACAAACCACCCAAGAAGCATACTCGCAATATTTTTCTCCATCTTCCACTGCGATGTTAAACCTGACCAAACGGGCCTGTAGTCACATTTTCCATGTTTAAAAAACAATAATAGCCTGCTAAATCGTACAAACTAGCATCGATTTATTATATTTATGCTTCCCATGTTTACACTGACAACAGAATCTATTGCTTTCCAAACCAAGCACACACCCACACATACACACAGGCATATTGTAATGGCAGGGCTGCATTCTTCCTGCCCTGCTGAGCAGAGCAGCAGAAAAATGTCTTAGATCACTGTACTCTGACATGTTTGGCTGACCCGATAGGAATCGGCTGATAAGAGAGGAAAGATGCAACACACTGAGAGCGCAAAGCCAACGGTGTGCGAAAACACAAGTGTCACGTTAAACAGAAACGGCACAAACAAGCCTCTGTGTCTAGCACGTTAGAACTAAAATCTCCTACGTGTGACGCTATGCCGTCACGTGAGCTACCACAGGCTATGTTGCATTCTGCACAGTTTTTCCTGAGGGCTATCTGTGCGAGATAAGGCCAAATGGCAGTCAGGGGATGGTGAGTGATTGAATGTGTGCGTATCTTTTTACATGAACAGTGTGTGAGGATGTGGAGAGCAGCGAGGGTTGAGAATGATGATGGGATATGTCAACACAGTCAGCTGCCGACAGGGAGACGCAGACCTGCCCAGTGAGACGTGGCTCCTCGGTGTCTCCTCAACTCAAATTCCAGCCAGCTCAGATTGTTATCAGATCTGAAGATACCCTCCTACTCAGCCTTTTTTCTTTGTTTTTTATTCCTGAGCAAGATATGCCATGCATAGAAGACATGTTAATCATAAGTAGTTCTTTGAGTTTTAAAAATATTGGAATTTAACAGAAGAACAAGTTTTGGTGTGAACCTTACAAACAGTGTTTGTTATCCAGGTAAAGAAAATGTTCTTAATACTCCACCTGTCATGTGGATCTGAAAGATCAGACCTTATTGAACTGTCCAAACTGATCACCAGCATAAGGAAGTGATCATCAGCCTCTCTGAATGCTTTTCAATTCAATTCAATTTTATTTATAAAATTCCAAATCAACAGTCGCCTCAAGGCGCTGTATATTCTAAGGTTGAGATGCTACAACAACACAAAGGAGACAGAGAAAGCCCCAACAATCATATGACCCCCTATAAGCAGCACTTTGGCGACAGTGGGAAAGAAAAACTCCCTTTGAACAGGAAGAAACCTCCGGCAGAACCAGGCTCAGGGAGGGGCCGTCCTGGGGTGAGAGGAAAGAGGAAAGAGCAGAGCCAGAGATGAATAATTGTGTATAAGCGCACAAATTGAAGACATGATTGAAGAAGAAACACTCAGCGCCTAGACCTTATGCAGAGTAACTAAGGGAGAATTCAGGGTCACCTTTTTGATAAATTATAACTTTATGCTTTATCAAAAAGGAAAGTTCTAAGTCTACTCTTAAAAGTAGAGAGAGTGCCTGTTCAAAGGTTCCACTGAACCTGAAGCTGAAGGCTCTGACTGAAATCTGGAGCAAGCACGCCCGAAGTGCTCTATTAGGATAATATGGAGCTATGAGGTCTTTAAGATATGGAAAGTCCTGATTATTCAAAACAAATCTAAATAAAAGTATCATGTGCTACATGTCATTCATTATTTTTAAGAAACTTGGAAAAATATTCACCATTCCACATTATTAATAGGGATTAATAACTGGTACCAGGGGCGATCTTAGCCCATTTTGGGGGTGCTTCAGCTCGCCTCTCCCCTACTCTGGCTAAGTGCCTGGCTTAAAACAGGACCTTCAGTTACTCTTTATATAGTTAGGTAGGAGTCACACCATGTTTCTTTTTAGCTGAAAAACATTACACCAGGTAACCTGCAGTGTTGAAAACGTGTTTTCTGACGATGTTTGCTACCCTACAATCCGTCCTGCTCTGTAGTAAAATCAGCGACATCTGACCGTCCTGTTGCTCCCATTGAAATGTATACAGCCTATTTAAAATCTGAAACTTAAAATGGTTTTAGCCTACTGTTGTTACCACTGTCCTGTTTGAAATGGAAGGAGAGAAGCTGCTTATTTTGTCATATGTGCCGATATTAATCCCAGGAGCCACATTCAGGTAAAAGTGTAAGATCAAATGATCCGTCAATAAAGAATAATGTTGGATCAGTGTTTCAATATTTATATCCGTTATTAGATGTACATGTGGTTTGGTTATTTGCCTTTTGGTTGAAAGTACACTGAGAGAGGACTTTTTTTTGTTGATCTTAAGATAATTTTTTTCATATTTATGTAATTTTTCATCTAATTGAACACAATCTATTTGTGTATGATTGTCAGTCCAAAGAGGGAGAGAGGAAAGAGGGGAACATGAGGAGAAAGTACAAGGTCAGGAAGAACCAGGTAAGAAAACAGACAGGGAGCAGAAACTGTTAAGCTGCCTGAGAGAGTTGACCACCAAAAGTGATAGACAGATTTGCCAACCTGAAGGTGAGGCTACATAGGTTAAAATAAAAGTAAAAAATCTGCAGAGCCATAGTAGCATCTGCAGTAAAGATCTTTTCATACATTGTATAGATTGTACCATAGGCAAAGTTGCCTCCATTTTTATATTTGTTTATCAATATTTTGTACATTTCAAGGACTCTATTTTTGGAGTGTATTTTTATATATCTGCATTGTATTATACACACACATTAAAAGTGAACCTCTGTCCAAAGAAATGCACTCACTTTACTATGAGCATCATTCATTATTCTCCCCCAGTAATTACGGTTAGGATATGTATTTTTTTTAATTCCAATCCATTCTTCTCTTGCAGCATTTAAATAACCTTTATCAGATTTGATGGTTTTGTTACAGACTTTAAAAAAGTGTTTTTCTTTTCTTTCACAAATGTGGGATTAAATTGTGTTAAAATGTACAAAACAGTGATGTCAGGTTTTGTGACGAGGACCCGGGCACAGAGAGACTTGATGAATTTAAGAATCTTATGATTTAATAAAGAAATTTGCAGACTTGCACAGAGAAGATAAAATTATGATGACTGATAATGGAGACGAAGAAAACAGATGACGAGGACAGGGAGGAACAGGGGTTTAAATGCACCAAGGAGACAGTCAGAGAGAACTCAGGACAACTGGAGACATTTAAGGATGCAGGGACTGACAGAGACAGGGAAGAAGTCTCATCTCATCTATGAAGCGCCTTGAGGCAATTTTTGTTGTGATTTGGCGCTATATAAATAAAATTGAATTGAATTGAATTGAATTGAATTGAATTGAATCGTGATGAGTGAAGTTTATCTTGCCTGGCTGAGCAGCTCTCTGGGTGCTCAGCACCCCCAAAGCTCTGATCCTAGAATCGCCCCTGACTGGTACCCTTTAACATCCTGAGAGGATACCATTGCTCACACGTGTGCATGCTGTAGTGCTTACACACAGTAAAGAACACACAATGTCAGTAGGATTCAGCATCTTGTAGCAACAAATGGAAGAAATAAGTGTGAGTGGGTTAAAAACTCAAAATTCACAATCAGTCCACACTGATTAAATAGGAAGCGTTCTTCACAGAAGACAGGTGGGTGTTGGAAGCATCTCGGTGAAGTTATTCTTCTGTGGTTTTCGGCTGTGTTAGTTTCCTCTGTTTCTTCATGTGATACCACACTGACTTTATGATGTTGAGATCAATGCTCTGTGGGGGTCAGACCATCTGTTGCAGCACTCCTTGCTCGTCTTGTGGCTGAATGTAATCTTTTCTCACTCTGGCTGCATCTTCGGCCTCGTTTTCATGCTGCAGAATGAATTTGGGGCTGATCAGAGCTCTTCTTGATGGATTTTGTGATTCTTAAGAATTGTTTTGCGCTTGTATGAGCCATTCTAAAATGCAAAGCTTGGCACGTATTGCATCAGTAAGCAGGGTGCGGCAATCAGTCAGTTCACCTTTGCAGAGCTGTGTATACAATACTTTATGGATGGGCGTATGTGATGCTTTCACTGTGACAGACACGCACACACACAAACAGATGTATACTCATAGTTCCCACTAATGACGGTAAACCAATCAATCACAGTTGGAAGCTTAAGCTTCTGATCTATAATTCATAGACTTTTTCACAACATTTTGACATGCGTGCAGATTTTTGAAGCACAGACATGCATGTTGCTCTGTTTTTCCAGTCTAACTGATCAGTCAACACATCAGAGGCTTTGAAAACAACGTCTACTCGAGTAAATCACCTGCTCACGGGATCATCTGTGCTGTTAGACACCTTTCACCGGGGCCCATTATTCATATAGCATTCATATTTCTCTGAATGCGGGACCATTCCATTTTTTACGGGACGGTTGGCAACTCTACTAACTAACCTTATGAATAAAATAAAGTTCACTATCAGTAACATCATAGCACCC
>NW_005187565.1:1244512-1245948 GCF_000239375.1 Pundamilia nyererei
GTGTGTAATTCACTGGCGAGCAAGAAGCTCCAGCAAGAAAATGGGAACAGGAAATAAAGTGGAATCGGAGCAGAGATCGGTGTGTGCGTCCATTTAATAAGAAGCTCGGTATACAGACAAAGATAATACATGGTGTCAGAGTAGCGGTTTTCTACGCAATCTCTCGCCGTCGGACAGCGCAGACATGGAGGCTTACGGCGTTCCCACACCGCGCATGGATTGGGACTCTAGCAACCTGCCCGAGGCATGGCGGCGTTTCAAGCAGCACGCCGAGCTAATGTTCGCTGGTCCTCTTCGGGGGAAGGAGGAGGCAGACAAGTGCAGCTACCTTCTTCTATGGGTCGATGAGAAAGGACAGGACGTCTACAACACGTGGACGCTCACCGCAGACGACTCCCGAAAGCTTCAGACGTACTACGATAAGTACACTGATTACATCATACCAAAAGCTAACCCAATCTACGCCCGATATAAGTTCCATGAAAAGATGCAGGGTGAAAATGAGGCGTTTGAACAGTTTATTACAGAACTGAAACTGCTTGCTAAAGACTGTGGGTACCCAAATACAGATGAAATGGTCAGGCATCGCATCGTATTTGCCACTAACTCGCCACACGTCCGAGAAAAGTTACTCAGCCAAGGCGCAGAGCTCACGCTAGAGAAAGCTATAGATATAGCACGATCACACGAGCTAGCAAAGCAACAGCTAAAATCTATGGGTCACTCCAGGGGCCAAGAAACTGTGCACGCCATCGGCAGGAAACCGCACAGACAAGAAAATCAAACAAGAAGCGTGAAACCAAAAGAACACGCTAATGCAACACTAAAAACGTGCAGCTATTGTGCCGGACAACAAAGTAATAAAGACACCTGCCCAGCAAAATGGAAGCAATGTGCAAAATGCAAGAAGATGAACCATTTTGCAAAAGTATGCAGGTCAAGACTCCCTTCTCAGACAAAAGCCACCTCAAATCAGTACACACTGTGAGAGAGAACATAGAAATGACAACTAAGGACACAGATGAGGAGCAAGACTGTTTCTACATTGATAGCATCACCATAGAAAATGAAGGAAGAAATGATGAACAAGCATATGCAGACATGCAACTTGGTTTCTCCCTACAGACAGTGAGGTTTAAAGTTGACAATGGGGCACAAGCAAACACAATTCCAGCCAACAAGTTCCAGACACTCTTCCCACATGTGACACTGAAGCCTGTCACACACAAGCTCACAGATTACGGGGGACAGTCACTCAGCGTGGAAGGGAAATGCCAGCTAAAATGCAAACATAAAGACAAAACCCGCACGTTGGAATTCCATGTTGTTAACACAAGCGCCCCACCTGTATTAGCAATGAAAGCTTGCCGTGACCTTAACCTGGTCAGGATCGTGATGGCAGTGACGGAGGAAAGAGACAAGACAACCAACAGTTC
>NW_005187565.1:1247673-1249305 GCF_000239375.1 Pundamilia nyererei
GATTGAGGAAGCAGTCGGAGCCTGCAGCACATGCCAGGAGAGACAAGCTGCTAACCCCACGGATCCCCTGTTGTCACATGCAATACCAGAACGACCGTGGCAGGTCATAGCCTGGAACTCGGAAGACTACATCATCATCGTAGATTACTACAGTAGATTCTTCGAGTTGGAAAGACTGCACAGCTGCACTGCAGAAGCAGTGATCCACAAACTAAAGTCAGCCATGGCTAGGCATGGTATTCCAGAGTCAGTGATTAGTGATAACAGCCCGTGCTATGCTTCAAGTAAGTTCCAACAGTTCGCAAAGTCATGGAGTTTCACCCACACCACTACTAGCCCCCATTACCCACAGAGCAACGGCCTAGCCGAGAAAACGGTCCAGACAGCAAAAAAACTACTGGACAAGGCCAAAGCTGAACATAAGGATCCCTACTTGAGCCTATTAGAATACCGGAACACCCCTGTAGACAACTTAAAGTCGCCTGCACAACTACTCATGAGCCAGAGACTCCGCTCCATCCTCCCTGCAATTCCAAAACAGCTGGAACCCCGAGTAGTTTGCCAGCAAACAGTGCGTGAGAGGAGAGAAGTCTGCCAGCAGCGCCAGCAGACTTATTTCAACAGAGCGGCCCGACCTCTGCCTCAACTATATCCTGGCACACCGGTCCGGTTCCGGCAACAAGATGGTTCCTGGAAACCAGCTGTGATCACAAGTTGTGCTGACACGTCAAGAAGCTACAACATAACCACAGATACAGGACAACTTTATCGCCGTAACCGCCGACACCTCCGCGAAGGCAGAAACAGCATAGGAGGTGAGGAGTTCATTCAACCAACAGTCAACAGCGATGACAGCTCTGTGGTTTCTCAGCCCCCGCCTGTGGAGCCCCCTGATAAAGACATTACAACACCCGGATACACGACTCGATATGGGCGTGTTACTAAACCAAGACAGGTCTTGGACCTGTAATATTGTAAAGGGTGCAGGCAGATCGCTGCCCTAAAAAAAATAAAAAAAAAGGGCTGTTCACATGTTTGTTGTTCCAATGATGTCACTAAATACGTCTGTTTATTATGGTTATGATGTAGCCAGTATTGAGTCGAATGCTATGTTATTAATGGATGTTGCTCAGGATGTTATTCCCGTAATTTCAGTTGCCTTAGAAATTTTACAAACCTGAGTTGTTTTGTTGTTTTGGTTTTTTTTTAAGAAGGGAGATGTAACATGTTGACCTATGTTTGTATCAGCCACTAGATGGCACTGTGTTGCTGCAATGTGTGTAATTCACTGGCGAGCAAGAAGCTCCAGCAAGAAAATGGGAATAGGAAATAAAGTGGAATCGGAGGAGAGATCGGTGTGTGCGTGCCTTTAATAAGAAGCTCGGTATACAGACAAAGATAATACAGTCATCAGTGAATGCTAGAAAACTTCATTTATAAACTGTAACTGGGTATCTGCTAATAGAGGCTAAATACTAGAATTTTACTCTTCAAAAACCGAAGCACAAACTTCTTGGATAGGCTGTACCACACAAGAAGGCACATTCATTTTCAGGTAATTACCGTATTTTCACGACCATAAGGCGCACTTAAAAGTCTTAGATTTTCTTCAAAAAGTGCGGCGCGCCCTAT
>NW_005187565.1:1250889-1252211 GCF_000239375.1 Pundamilia nyererei
AGTAAGGTACCGAATTCAGGTTTGCTCCCGCTTTATTTTTAAATACGCATACGGTACTTGTATGCGCCCTATGGTCCAGTGCGCCTTATGTGTGTGTTAAATACAGTAAGGGCACACATAACTGAGACTGCGCCTTTTAGCACAGTGCGCCTTATGGTCGTGAAAATACGGTAACAAAAATATTGCAAAAGTTGCCAACAGCACAAATAAGCTCCAGTTTGATGTCTCATGTTAGTGGAAGTGAGGTCCAGCACTAAGATCACCTTCACCCACTCTGTAGTTGCTAAGAAGAGGCAGGCTTCCCATAAAGGAAAAAACTGTGTTTCAAACCAGACACTAAATATTGTTAACGTGGGGGCTGACATGCTTTTGGAGTGGTCATTCAAGGCAGTATAGTTTTGGTAGTGTTGATATCATTTTTCAGCCCCATAGGCTGCTGCTCGTCAGTAACAGGAAAATATAGATTTTTTCCTATTCAGAGTTATCAAAGCATTCGGTTTACCCCAAACACATGCTTACATGCATAGCTCCGTGTGCAGGACTGTACATGTGCAGTAATGTTGCTGCATGTCAGGAGCCCCATGCATGGAACAATAAAAAGTGACTCATATCAGTGTGAAAATGATAAATCCATAATAACAGACACCATGAGATCATTGACCGTCAGAAAACGAGTCAGTACAGTTTAATACAAAAAATATTGTTTACTCAGTTTTTCATTTTTTGGAAATACTCTTTACTTCATTATTAATATTATTACAATATTACAATGCATTTGTGTTCTTTATTTTCAATTGCAAAATTAACAGGAAGGCACAGTTTCATACATACATATAGGGCTGGGCGATATGGCCTAAAATTCACATCGTGATATAATTTGAAGCATGTAACGATATATATCACGATATATTCTTTTCTTCTGTATAACGTATTTTCCACACTATAAGCACACTTAAAATCCTTTAATTTTCTCAAAAATTGAGAGTGTGCCTTATGTATGAATTCTGGTTGTGCTTACTGACCTCGAACCGATTTGGGCAGAAATCTGTTAAAAAATGTTTTAGTACAACTTTGGTAAGCTGCACTGCTTGATGGCTCGTCAGAGCGTTACGGCTGCCGTAGTGAGGAGCTTCGCGGAGTAATCTGGGTCCAAAACTCTGTCAGCTTCAGGTCCCAAAGTCAAATGAACACTAAGAGTTAAAAACGGTCTAAATTCTTTCATCTTTAATTAAATCATCAGCGTTGCTGCTTTACCAGGTGTAATAATTAAGTTTTACATCCATGAAAACAGAATTTATTAAATTTAACAGAGTTAGAAGTTA
>NW_005187565.1:1252806-1254700 GCF_000239375.1 Pundamilia nyererei
CCGCCATAATTTGCAGATGATAATGGTTGTAGCCGCTGCGATGCTTTCGACCAAAACAGGCGCAGCTTGATGACATCATCAACATGCGCTATCACGATAGAGCGATAGTCAAAATCTCTATCATTGGCCAAATTTATATCGTTTCTATCGTATATCGTTTATATCGCCCACCCCTACATACATATACAGTATATATATTTATGCTTCAAACACAAGCAAGGGAAGTTAATATATCACATTGTATAGCACATTTTCTACACTTAGTACCCATTAAAACACAATATATGACTCGAGTAATTAGAGGTACGTATGTGGTCAGATAGCCAATATTCACATTAAATCCAAATCCACCAAAAACATTCTGGTTTCATTAAAGCATCTCAGCCCTCTTAAACCAATGACCTCTCCCATCCATGCATTTACTATGAGCTACGTTATTGTACAAAGCACGCCTCATTACGCCCTCGATTTTTCCCTATCAAATCTGCTTTGATCTCTAAGCAGCTGAATGCCTGTTTACCTGTAATTGATTCCCTTTTGGAAACACAAATGCAAAGTGTCCACGAAGAAACATTTGAAAAATTGTCTGCAGATGTGATTTATACACAGTCCAAGATTTTTATCCAGGCCTCCCTTTGATAAAACTGACCGACAAAAGGAAACATTTACTCCTCTGCACAGGCTCCAAACATTTCTTCTTCTTCATCCCAGCCCCCAGCTGCATATGGAAAGGCTCTGCTGAATAACTGATCCAACCTTCCTGTCTCTCTGGCAGCACATCTATTAGTTCAGCTGCGAGTTTGACTTGGATATAGGACATGCTGGCTTTGCTTTCTACCTTTGTACCGTTCTCATTCTGTATGGACACATGCCCAAGTGCATCTGGAAAGTACCCTGAGTGTATAGTGTGCGTGGGTTGTGAAAGGCTCCTGACCTCAGCACTGGACAGTTAGAGCCTGTCCTGTAAGGTTTAATTCTCTTTGAGATGAGAAAACATGCAAAGGTAGTACTAAGAAGATAATATTTCTATCCCCATAGTAGAGTATGAGAGTATCTTGCTAACACTCCTGAAGCACTTTCCCAGAATTCTAGTCCAAATTGTTTCTTGCAAATCTAACGGCTTTTCATACTAAAAGTTTGAGTAATTTTTATATATTTTTCGATCTTTCTGTCTGCTCTTCAACTTTATCAACAGCTGTTCATCCAATGTTTTTGTGTTAGGTGAGTGTATCGCTGAGGACTGGAGTAAAAGTGCTGTGGGAGCTGAAGTTATTTGGAGGAGTGTTTCTCATGTTTTGGCTAAAAGCTGCTTTTTGCTAAGGGACTGCTGCCTGCTCGCACATACACACTATCTTTGTGAGGACATTCACTGACATCATTGCATACCCAACAATCTAACTTCTAAGTTTACCCATTGCTGGCCCAAACCCTTACACAACAATAGCCTAAAGCTAATTCTGACTTTAACATTAGCTGCTTAACTTTAACTGTTTTTATTTTTTTATTTATTGTCTGTGACAACAGACTGCGATCGCCCACTCGTGTTGTTTGGGTGAGTTCCCATCAGTCTTTGAGTTCATCACAGCCAGGTCCAGCAAACACACAAAGGCCAAAAAAGGTCACAGACTCAAAAATCAACAGTGTGCCTTCTGTATGAATTCTGGTTGTGCTTACTGACCTCGAACCGATTTTATGTGGTACTTGGCAAGTTTATTTATATAGCACAATTCAACAACAAGGTGATTCAAAGTGCTTTACAGAGACATTAAAAAACCAAAACAATAAAAAATCACAATTTAAAAATGATTAAAAAAAACAGTAGATAAAATCAGAACAGTAGATAAAATCAGTAGTTAAAATGTACGTTTTGAAATTTAAGCTTAAAAGTGTGGAT
>NW_005187565.1:1264494-1269503 GCF_000239375.1 Pundamilia nyererei
TTTCGTGTTTTCTAAAAATAGACCCCAAAGGGAGCAGGTATAATAAAAGAAGAAGAGGGCCAAGGATTGATCCCTGGGGCACCCCACAAGGAAGGGGGGCTGAGGTGGACTCAAAATCTTCAACTTTAACATTAAACGTTCTGCCACTCAAATATGAGCGAAGCCAATCCAGTGCTGCACCTTTAATGCCAACCAGGTGTTCCAAACGAGAGATAAGAATATTGTGGTCAACAGTGTCAAACGCTGCAGTGAGATCTAAAAGCACCATGATCACGGAACTTCCACAATCAGTAGCTAAAAAGATATCGTTAAAAACACGTAAAAGTGCTGTTTCAGTGGAGTGTAGATGTTTAAAACCAGACTGAAAAAGTTCTATGATGCCATTAGCATCAAGAAACATATTCAGTTGGGTAAAAACTATTTTTTCCAATAACTTTGAAAGGAACAGAAGTCTTGAAATAGGTCTAAAATTTGAGCAAACTAAAGGGTCAAGGCCATTTTTTTTAAATAAAGGGCTAAAAATTGCATGTTTAAAACCATCAGGAACCACACTGGAAGTAATACTGCTATTTATAATAGCAAGGACTGAGGTTCCAATTGAAGGGAAAACCTCTTTAAAGAGCCATGCAGGGATCACATCCACGAGAGAACCAGAAGGTTTAATTTGTCTAACCATCTCGTTAAGAAGTGTAATTGAAATGGGTTCAAACTGGTATAAGGCAGCTGAACAGGGACTAAACGTGGATGGGTCATATGTAGGAGGTACTATTGCTGACCTGATGGACTCAACCTTGTTTACAAAGAAAGAAAGAAACTGATTACATCTATTAGCAGAGCCTTCCAGGGTGGCAGACTGGGGCACATTTAAAATAGAACTGATGGTCTTATAATGTGCGCGAGGATTATGACAATTTGATGCAATCACCTCAGAAAAATGGCTGTTTTTCTCATTTTTCACTGTATTTTGATAGCATTTCCAACAGTCCTTTAACATTTCAAAAGAAACCTGCAATTTGTCCTTCTTCCACTCTAGCTCTGCTCTCCTGCATTGACGTCATAATCCAGTAAAGTCCCATTTCAGAACCTCCGTCTGTTATTTGGACACATCGTTTGACCCTGTATGCAGAACAATGTTTGTCACATTTGGATATTCATCTGCAATTTGAAGAATTCTCTCCTTCAGGTTGTTGACCATATCCATGGGAAAGCAGAGGACTTTAGTGTTCTTACCACACATCCTTTGTACATCCTTTACGGCAGAGTCACCCACAATCAGCGTTTCAGGCCTAGCCTTTAGCTTTCCCTGTGGTCTTTTACTTTTCAACAGATTTTCAGACCTTACTTCGCTACTTTTAGATGGATGGTTGTCCGATATAGATCCAGGGTCCTTTGATAGTGGAGCAAATCTGTTCTGCAGTTTCACATTAAGTTGTTTTGAAGGTTTGTTGTTAACCTTCCTATTCACGGTTGTCCAGTCCTGTTTCCTCCCGTATACAGGGGTAGAAGAGCTTCTCTGTCTCGTAGGAAGTGAAGGCCAGTCGGTTTCAGAGATTTCAGCTCGCTGTGCCCTGCCTGTGACACGTCCTCCCCCTTCCAGGAGACATGATTTATATCTTGGTTTTGCACCAAGACAGTCCAAGGGGAGATTATCACTTGAGGATTTATAATAATGCACAGAGTCTACTTTCTTGGTCATGTTATCTGTGCTCCTTAGCTGTGTACTAGCTTGCTCATCGCCATTGTTTTGAATCAAAGGCAAGGTTGTTTCATTTCCACACAGTCCATTTACCTCCACGTTTACTTCTAAGCGATGAATTTTTGTCTCCAGTACTGCAATCTTCTGCAGGAGGCTGTGGTAGTCATCTGTGGAGAGGGGAAGCATCTTGTTGCTAGTTAGCCTAGTGGTTAGCACCTTTCCAGGCTATTGAGGCTGTTCGGTGCCCAGATGCTGTAATCAGCTGTGTCTAGGCCACAGACACACGGAGCACTGAAGATACAGTAACTATAAAAATCTTAAATCCATCCTCTGGGCCCTAAACTCCGTCCTCTTCAGGTCCCAAAGTCAAACGAACACTGCAGCATCACTGAGAGTTAAAACTGTCTAAATTCTTTCATCTTTAATAAAATGATCAGCGTTGCTGCTTTATCAGGTGTAACAATTAAGTTTAACTCATTCACTGCCAGCCATTGGCAGTGAATGAGTTAAACCCATTGACTCATTCACTGCCATTGACGGCTATAGACGTCAATGGCAGTGAATGAGTTAACATCCAGGCATCCATGAAAACAGAATTTATTAAATTTAACAGAGTTATAAGTTAGCAGGAAGTTAGCAAGAAGTTAGCTCACTAGTTTCCACCTAAACATGATATAACATTTTCTGACTGAGAGATTTCTGAAAAAGTTCAAACGTACAGCTCTGCTATCACTTCCAACATGAATGAAGACAGAAAACTAAACAGCAGTGACGTTTGTAGGGTTACTGAAGTTGGGCTAGCTGGTTTATAATGATGTGCTACGTGATCGCTAGCGACACAGCTATGTTAGCATAACATAAACACCATGAAGCTGGAGGATGAACGCTAACTTTTTTCCACTCAATAAAAGTTAACGTGAGGGTTCCTGATGGTTAGGGACAAATGCAATCGCAAACGGACCAAACTTCAGTCAGGAGAACAACTGAGATAATCCATCCACAATACGAGGTTAGTCATTAATATACTGCAACAACATGGGAATAGAGCAGCTGGAGAGAATTCAGCATTAATGAATTAATGGTAGGGAAGTGGAGGAAGCACAGTTTTTGGCTTTCCCCATATTCCAAAAGTGCTTCTTCTCCTTGCTATTACTGTTGCCCGGCATAATTTGCAGATGATTTTTCTAGCAGCCACTGTGATGCTTTCGACCAAAACAGGTGCAGCTTGATGAAACCATCAACATGCGCTATCGCGGTAGAGCGGTGTAGTCAAAATCTCTGCCACTGGCCAAATTTATATAGTTTCTACCGTATACCGTTTCTACCGCCCACCCCTACTTCAGATCATGTTACTCATGTCATTGGACTCTTAAAAAAAGCTGCAGTTGTTGTGAATATGTATCAAACTTTCAGGATAAATGATTTTATTCAATTGCAATTTTTTATGCAAGCTTGTCCTATCAGAATATGGTACTTTTGCTTTCACAAAGCTTGGCAATCAACCAAAGAATAACATTCAAACTTACTTGTAAAAGCTGCTCACATCCATCCCAGGGTTACTTCCTGTTATCTATGACATAGATCTGACAAGGTTAGTCTTCAGCTATAATTGTAATTTTCATATAAAAAAAAGCCTGAAGTTGTTTGTGTCTCAGTAAACAACAGAGCTTATGTCCACTTGTAAGACACTGAGTTCTTAAATGATATTTACATTATTTCCTTTTATCTCATTTTATGTCAGCATACCAAAATGAGCTCAGATGGGTTTTCCCCTCCTGTGTTTTCTTTAGTCAACCATCTGTTTGGCCTCTGGATGAACTCTGGTATAGCTTCCTGTTCCTTTTCTTTATGAGACATCCTATATTCTCTTCCTTATTAGCAGCTCCAAAAGAATCATGTCCAGAGATTTTATCTTACAGGTTGTGAACTCTTAGAAATCCCAGTATACCCATAGATTTAGGATTTGAGTAGTTTGGTTAAGGTTGTCCTGTTCCACTCAAACTTTGCTTTTCCAGATAATTGTTTAAAAAAAAAATCAGTGGGAAATGCTTAAAACCCGGTTTGTTACATGTAGCCCATTGTAGAACTAGTTTACCTTACATCTCAGTTCAAGAAGCCATTACTGATTCACACAGAAATGAATCAGTTTTATGAAACTGAATATCATATAGCATGCAGCATCTTAGGCATAAAAAAATTCTGCACTACACACCTGAGCACCATGATTTATTTACCAGTTAGCTCAGCTCAGGTCTCATTAGTGTTATTCCACTTGTCAGTCACAGCAAGTTCGTGCAAGGTTGAACTAAAGTAGATCAGCCATTATAACCAGTCTGACTTTGCAGGAGTGGGACTCACAAGTCACTGAAAATATTAAAGCGATGGCAGCTGTCAGTGCCTAACATTCATATTATTGCCATAAGCACGGAGGCCCACAGGCCAACAGCAGACAAGGTGTGACAGCGTTCTGAACATCGTAATCAAAAAGTCAGTGCTCTCCTTTTTGTTTTCAACCATTCCAAAAGTGTTTTTCCATTTCCTGCGTTACCAGTTGCTCTTTTCTTTCCAACACTATCCCTGTGATCTCACTCAGTACTGTCCTGGACATCATAACAGCCCTTTAGGTTTAAGTTGCAGCTTTTAAGAAGTCATGTTTTTTAATACTGACATTGCTGACTGTTGAAAAATAATTCAGACGGCTGAAATCCACGTTAATTCTTATGAACATAAAAGAAATTACAGTAAACCGATTCATACCGTGGATCATGTTCTTGTCTCTCAACACTGTTTAGCTTATCTGTCTCCTCCACTTAACAGAAAAGAATTTTAACAACATGGCTTGTGTTTGTCTCATCAGTGATACCTTCTTTTCAAAAACATCAATCAAATAACCAGTTTTTCTTTTTAGATTTTGGAGTGAAGACGTGCTCCAAACCAATCAGCAACCTCAAGTAAACAAGCAAGTGCAATAACAACCTGGAGCTGCCGAGCTGGCTCACAAAAGTGTGTCAATCTTGTGCTCCAGTTTTGACTTAGTATTTACTTAGTATTTTATTAATCTGTTACATAGCACTAATTATTGTGTGTGTGTGTGTGTGTGTGTGTGTGTGTGTGTGTGTGTGTGTGTGTGCATGCATACAGGACACACCCCAGGATGTCAAACCTTACAGCACAAAGTAGTCCTGTAACCTCAAAACCTCAAACCTCAAACTGAAGCCCACACATGCACTGCACACATGCACTGCACACATGCACTGCACACATGCACTGCACACATGCACTGCACACATGCACTGCACACATGCACTGCACA
>NW_005187565.1:1269523-1275167 GCF_000239375.1 Pundamilia nyererei
ACATGCACTGCACACATGCACTGCACACATGCACTGCACACATGCACTGCACACATGCACTGCACACATGCACTGCACACATGCACTGCACACATCATTTCCAAAACCAATTTCCAAAGAATTTTCACCAAAAAAAAAGCATAAATACTGACCACCAAGACTATACTGTCTAACTACATATTGTCTTTTGTACAAGCATACATTTCAGTTCAAGCTTATCCTCGGCTATCAGTATTGTAGTGGTGTGGATAACAAGATATAATGACCCATAACTTTTTTAGTATTTGACTCAACACAATCAAAGCTTTTCCTATGTCAGTCTGATAGACCTAAATGTCTATTTCATATGCAAAGTATTTAATTTAAATGGTGGGGGTATTTCCAATATCAGCTGGTCATAATGTTTGCTCAAAGGCGTCCTTGTAACAATGACAGAGCTGCACAGTGCTGAAAATAGCACTAAGGCCATGACTCGTACTCTTGTGGAGTTGAAAGGTATGTGCTAATCCACCTGACCTTCATGGGGCAGAAGAAGGGTGAAAACAGAGTCAGTGAAGGGTTTAGGGTGCCAAACTGATCTGGCAGAAGTTCAGAGAGACTTGGTCTCTGCTACAAAGCAGGCCAGCGGAAACCAATTTAGCCCACCCAAGGTCATGGCTTCTGGACAGCTGGAGCTAAAACGGCTCCGGAGCTTTCTTCTGCCGTGAAACCTCAACAATCTCCTCTCAAAGCCCAGCATTTGGACAATGGCATGAAAAAAATGGACATTTTTCCTTAACATTCCAGGTTATGCAGCATCAAAAGAGGCAGTGACTTTGTTCATGTTATGGAAGATTAATTAAATCTTTTCTGTGATCTGGAATTCTAAATGTGCCGTGGTTTCTCATTAAAGAGTTCTATTTTTCCGTTTGGTTTGGCTTGTTTGATGGGCAGCAGAGCTCTTGGTCAGTCGAGGCCAGTCTTTGATGTTCGCTGTGGTTCCTGAATGATGATGTGAGATGGAGAGTGAAGCAGACACATGTACACCACAAAAACTTTAGGATTAGCAGACAGATGGGCGACACAAAACTGATGGCCGGTAATAGTTTATGTTCAGTTGAACTCAGGCAGCCGAAATTGAGCAATTGAATCTGAGAAATTTAATACAATTGGATTTTTTTAAAGGATATATTTGATCGTTTATTCCTCCTTGGTAAACTGACTGCTGATTGTTCCTCCACACAGAGCATGTGGAAAGTAAAAAGGAGAACGGCAGCAGCAAAACCGCCTTGAGAGAACATTTGTGGCAGAAATACAGAATGAAAGAGCTAGCATGTAGGTGGGTTGCAAAGTAGCTTGCAGAGGAAGCAGGAAATAGTTGTCTTTTTGTATGCTTTCTATAGTTACAGACTCGCTTAGCTCCTTGTACTTGTACATGGAGTTTAATTTATTTAAAAAATAAAAATCATCAAATTTGACTGACATTGCTAATCGTTTTTCTTTAATAAAATATTGAATTACCAATATTGTGGTCATGTTGTAACTTGTAACTTAGTAGTTACAATACATGTATTCTATTATGGCACCAGTATGAAAAAATAGAAATTTGGACTTGTGAGTATCATATTAACTCTGTGACATCAGTTTCAGTTTTTAAACTGTGGTAGCTACTTACACATGGAACCAGGTTACATTAGAGACGATACAGGAGACTGCTGATCTGACTGGTTGGCTTTGGTCTGTTTTTACAGGTTGAGGAATTTAGTCTAAATTTGAGTTTATTATTTTCCACAACTCTGCTCATAAGGCTTCATATCATAAGCTTTAATCTGATCTGCTGATCAAAATGTTAGTGTTAATTACCCATAAAGCCCAGAGCTGATGAGCTGCCATGGTCCAGCGACACTGTAAATTGGACTTCAGGGTAGATAGGCTTGCCTGGTTTAGTAATTTTGAGACAAATCCCAGTTTTTGATGTAAACGTACATAACAAACCCCAAACAAACCACTGCTCCACAGTTGGATAAAGCGCACTCCCTCACAGTGCCGCTGAATCTTTCCTTACATTTGAGGCTCTGTTTCTTTCTCCCTGGGTGCAGGATAAATAACTTTAAGTGCCTGACCTCATGCATTAGAATTGCATCGCATGTTTGGCTTGCATGTACCCCGAGCTGGAAAAGTCATAAACTGCACCACACACGGAGGTCGAGCTTTGTGCTTTTATGTGCTCCGGCTTCCACTCACAGACACAGTTTCTCCTTTGATATTATTCTGGGGTCAGGGCCCCCCTGTTGCTATTAAAACTCCATAAAGCAGCAGTGCCAGCCTGGAATGCCATATCCCCCTGAAACCAAAGCCCGAGCATCCCCGGTTGTCGTTTTTGAAACGAGTGATTATGCAAACCAGGCTGTTTACCTTGGATTACAATCAATATCCAGGTGCCCTGTGAGATTCGTATTAAAGCGAGCGGCAGCAGGCGGCTTTGCCCTGGGAAGTGGGCGCGTCTACGTGGAACAGCGAGCAGGACTGTGAGCGCCAGATAAAAGATGAATTATAGATATCCAGCCCCAGGGCGAAATGTGGAGGTGGGTGGAGTGGAGTGCAGCGGGGGCTTGGAGGGGGTACGTCTTGAGTAATGACTCTCAGTGGTGGTGCTCGAAAAGGTGAAAAGGTTAGCATATGTGAGGAAAGCAGATAAATTACAGGATGTATTTTATTGGGAAAGGAAGGGATGCAGAAACAGGGCTCACTTATCATGCTGCGAATTATAAAAAGACGGGAAAAAGTGGTTGGAGCGATTGCTAAAGATGTGTCAGAGACAAGGATTTTCTCCGGTAGAACAGAATTACAATTTAGAGCTGCTCAACTTCAAACACGTTGCAATACCTCAGAGAGTGACGGGCATGTAATTTCAACACAGTGTTAGATGTGCTGGCTCTAACTCTGATGCTGCAGCTGTGCAAAAGTTGTTAAATGTATACCAGCTATTAAAATGACATGAGTTTCAGCGAGCTCTGCACAGGATGGTGCAGTCCAAATCCCCAGGTGAGCTTCCATAACTCCTCTATGAGTCTTTGATTTTTTTCTGTAGCCTCAAATAAGAGGCGGCAGCCTCAGAACTGATGTGAGAGTGTATTACTATTTCTATAATAACGCCACAGAAAATTGTTATAGTGTTTTTCTTTTAATCACATTGGCTTCTAGTACAAAATGATATAAGATGGTCTCTATAGCAGCTGTAGAGACACAACAGTGGAACTAAATAATCTGTGAAACGCGTCAAAAATAGAAGACTCTTAAACTTTTGCCCACCTTCATAGATCGTGATACTTAATCGTGACAACGGTCCTGAATCACTCAACTGCTACTTCTCTCTGGACACTGTTGTTTCTCTAAAGTCTTTCCTCAAGAATGATGATGATTTAGAGAAAAAAGTGGTTTAAAAAAACAAACAATTTTTTTTAATTTTTAAGAAAATTTAAAAAAAAAATCTTTACATTTTTTTTTGGATTAAAAAAAAGGTTTTTTTGAAAAACTATCTATCAGTTTTTCAAATCTGATGTGAAAAACTGATAGAGGAAGCCAGCGTGCACTGAGAGAACCATGCAGACGTGAGGAGACCAACACAAACTGCACACAAAACTGCCTTTGTACCCCTTCTTTAAGGTGTGGGTCATGTTTTCCTTTATTAACTGCCCCAAGGAGGTTACGTTTACAGTAATGTTTGTCATTCTGTCTCTAAACAGGGTAGCTCGAAAGAATTTGAATGAAGTCTGATAAAACTTTGTAGGGGTGTGGACTGGGATCATCTTAACCATCCATTAAAACTTCACGTACATCTACCAAGGTCTTCAAGGTCAAGTTAGTGAGTCATTGGTAGAAAATTGACAAAAACTCTTATAAGAAACTGTGATTCTCTCAAGTGTTGTCTGTATTGTCAACATATCATGTCCAATTTGACCTCTGAACTCTCTTAAAGGTCATTAGATTGATTTGAAGGTCCAAGTGGTTATAATGCTATATAGAGCTATTTAAAAATATGTCTTAATGCCGTTCTTTGCATTGACAACATATAGGCATACATGGAATAATATATGGGGATTGTAAATATCACATTACTTTCGATGTTTGTTGCATCTCTGAGTGCTTCTTGTTCTCAAATGAATGCATTTTGCATACATCTGTACAGTGTTGTTGTGATTGTTCTTACTGCTGTTCTCAATGTGAACATGTTATTTTTCAACTCAAGTTTACAGAGGAGCAATAAAATAGTTTCAAGCGTTAAAAAAACGAGACGGGGAGAAACTGATGGATACCGAGAAAAATGCACAAGGGTCAGAAAGAAAAAGTGATTCAGAGATATATTTGAAAACCAGAAAAATAGAAAAATAAAAAGGTGCAAAAAATCTTGACATGGCAGTAGGAATGATAATATACATGTATTTTTAGTAGGTATTTATCCTGCGTGCATATTGTACACGGCGACTGCTTTTTGTGGCTGTAACAGCTGCAGGAGAGGCTGCTCCGTCTCACTGCCTCATGCAGAGGGGGAGAGGTGTTTAGCTAACATCCTCCTGTCACCCACATCTTCTTTTAAAAAGTCAAAGAGCATGACTCTCGCAGTGCTTCCAGTACTTCCCAGGTGAGCCTGTGCAGGAGATAAATGACGGCCTCACCCACTCCAGCACCGGGACAATTAACAAAGCAGGCTTAAAAGGGGGGAAACTCCCACTGGGTTTAAATCTGGGACTCTCCACCATTTGACCTTAGAACTGAAGAAGCTTCTCGGATGAGAGGTGAAACGTCTTCAAGCAATTTAAAGAAGCCCAGACTCTTTTC
Source organism: Pundamilia nyererei (assembly GCF_000239375.1). NCBI lineage: Eukaryota > Metazoa > Chordata > Actinopteri > Cichliformes > Cichlidae > Pundamilia > Pundamilia nyererei. The sequence continues at coordinate 1,274,342 of NW_005187565.1, forward strand.
TTTCCAAGCTCCTTAGACTACAATGACCTGGGTGACTGAGAACCTTCACAGACAGACTTAAAAGAACGAGCAGGCGTAGGACGAGCACCAGCTGATCTGTGAACACTTAATAGGCCCAAAATTTCTGTTCATCTGGATGTTTTCAGTGGGAGAAACGTTTCAGCATCATCCAGGTGACGTCTTCAGTCTCAGCTGACTGCAGGTTTCCAATCTTATAAACAGGACATTTGCATAATGACTGAAACCAGCCCACTGAGGAACAATGGGCTGGGAGGTCAGCTCCTTAATCATAGTTATGCAAATTCTCATGACCATTGATCAATAACCACTGATCAACAGCCATGAGTACCAGTCACAGAGAGTTGGGGAATGGCTGCAATCACAGCATTGTAAGATGGTGACAGATGGACCCTTAGGCCCCCTCCTCGATTCAGAGATGGTCTTTCCCTTTTCACGTAAATGGCCTCCTTGACTCCGCCCTCACACCAGCGTTCCTCCCTGTCCAGGATGTTACATCCTCATCATTGAAAGAGTGTCCACTGGCCTGTAGGTGTAAACAGACTGCAGAGTCCTGATCTGACGAGGTAGCTCTTCTGTGTTGTGCCATCCGCTTCGCCAGAGGTTGTTTGGTTTCCCTGATGTACAGAGTGGAGCATTTATATGGATACACCGTAATAACATGGGAATGGTTGGTGATATTAAAGTCCTGTTTGTGGCACATTAGTATATGTGAGGGGCAAACTCCTCAAGATGGGTGGTGACCATGGTGGCCATTTAGAAGTCGGCCATCTTGGATACAACTTTTGTTTTTTCAATAGGAAGAGGG
>NW_005187565.1:1275187-1276596 GCF_000239375.1 Pundamilia nyererei
CTCCTCAAGATGGGTGGTGACCATGGTGGCCATTTAGAAGTCGGCCATCTTGGATACAACTTTTGTTTTTTCAATAGGAAGAGGGCCATGTGACACATCAAACTTATTGGTAATGTCACAAGAAAAACAATGGTGTGCTTGGTTTCAACACAACTTTTGTTTTTTCAATAGGAAGAGGGCCATGTGACACATCAAACTTATTGGTAATGTCACAAGAAAAACAATGGTGTGCTTGGTTTCAACTTCTTGAAACAGAGGGAACATAGTCTGGACACAGGAGAATCACAAACATGGAGACAACAGTGACTGGACATGAAACGCAGACCACAGGGACCGAAAGCAAAGACTAGAACTACAAATATAACATGAGCAGAAAACAATCAAGAGAACCAAACCCAGGGAATAACACTGAGTCACCAGACCCAGGACTGTGGTAATATCAGCTGTGTGGTTAAGCTCTACAGACGGAGCTCACAGACACAGATATGGGATTATTGATGCAAGTACAGGTAGTAGAATGTAACATAGCATGCAAAAAATTTATATATTTTTATATATGAATATATGGAATGTGTACACTTTCTGATGGCTTAAAAATGCATACCAAACAATGTTAGCGATATTAGACAAGGAGTCTGAGTCCGTGGATGACAGCTACTGCAGCAGAATGAAAATTGTAGACCAGTGGCACGAAGCAGTGATACTGTAGTGAGATGCTTGGTTTTTAGTGTGATAAATCAAGACAGAAGAGAAAGCAAACAGGACTCGAGACTTGTCCAGAGTCTAACCCGCCTCTCACCCTGACAGCCAGGAGAGGTTCCAGCCCCACAGCGCTCCTACATTGGAAAAGCAGGGAAGAAACGGATGGATAAAGGGAAGATAGGTCAGAATAGTATCCAGCTTGATTCTGTGAAGTTTTTACTGGGTGTGAATCTGTGAATCTCAGCGTTCTCATGAGTCTAACACCCACTTCTACTAATGATTCTGTGAGTGGACGCAGAAGCAACAAAATCACCAGTCCTGTGAGAAATCAAGGGGAAAGCACACCATCGTGAAAAAGTGCAGCGTTTCACAGTGTAGACATAGTCTTTATTATTCATATAATTACAGACTAGCAGTCGCATCTTCAGTTCAAATTAAACTCCACTGAGATCATGAAGCAGGGTTCTTTAATGACTGCTGAAGCTCGGAGTGCAGACGGCACTGCAGATGGATAATAAACTGCAATGATTAGCCATGCACAGCAGACCGAGCTGCTGCAGGATTAATGCGTTTGACGTCTCAGTGCAGAGCAGCGCTCACTGCTCTTTCACTTCCCACTACGCCTATGTGAGGCCTGTGTAGGGAGACAGTGTTGACTGCGGTGTGCAGATGACGTGATCGTGTGTGTGTGTGTGTGTGTGTGTGTG
>NW_005187565.1:1276618-1283352 GCF_000239375.1 Pundamilia nyererei
GTGTGTGTGTGTGTGTGTGTGTGTGTGTGTGTGTGTGTGTAAAAGAGACTGGGAGATGTTCCAGTGGTGAGGAAAAAGCTGAGCTCAGACTTCAAAGGTGTGTCAGGGCATGCAGCGCTGAGCCAGCCTGCCGTGGATGCCAGTTCTGTGTGGTCATGTAAATTTCATGACAAGTATCTCTGTATCCCGTTATCCAGCTACAATCTCGCTTATTGCGTGTGCATATTTTTTACACGAGCATACAATTCTTGTTCAAACAAACCCGCCCCGCTCACACTCATTAAACTTCATCTTGTACCATTCACATATCCCTTCCCCTCTGTGGTCTTCCCATCGGTGTATTGTATTTCTCTTAAGCCTGCCAGCTGTCAAATGCAAGCCAAAGCTTCACTCCACCTCTTTATTTTACCCCTCCTCTCCAGCTCTTTCAACTCATTGGCCCTCTGTCTTCCACACCTTTGCAGTGTTTGCCTCCTCAGCTCTGAACCCAGATCTTCTCTCTAGGGCTGGCCTGTCAAGGTGAACTGAGCCCTGCAGCTCCAGAAAACTGGAAGCTCTCTGAGCACAGTGAGCACAGGGCTGGAAAGTCTAAAGTCTGATTACTGAGCTGGAAGACCTGCTTTAGTGAAGAAGAAGAAGAAGAAGAAGAAGAAGAAGAAGAAGAAGAAGAAGAAGAAGAAGAAGAAGAAGAAGAAGAAGAAGAAGAAGAAGTCAAGTTAATGAGCTACACTGGGCTTTTCCTCACACTCCTCACCCTCTTTATTCGCAGGCTTTTGGCATAGTTATTACACATCTTAAGCCCTATTTGGATGGAATTAACTTTACAGGGGGAGGTAGGGGATAAAATATTCCCTGTGATCCTTGATAATGTAGCACATCATTCTGGATGAGATTTCAAACTTACAGAATCTGCTGTTTAAGTCACAGACTTTAAGCAAACCAAAAATTCAAAGCAAATAAACATAAAGACCCAACGTGTGCTCATCACATAGCATAATGTGTCGTGTTTGTCAGATGCCAAGTGTCGCTGCTGCAGAGAGACACTGAATCCATCTTAGTGACCGACTAAGTGAAAGGTTACAACCTGAAACTTCATGTTTATTCTTTTGTTGTGGGTGAAAATATTTTAGTTTCATCAGGTTTCACATCAGAAACTACTGTGATGTCATAAAGTTACAGTATGTTTTCTCCTGTGCCATCAACTGCAGCTCGCCACAGTGCAAAGTGGGGGTACCCAAACACACTTTAAAATAGTTTTGATACCAAACAATGGTAAAATATTACCTTGACTGAAGTGTTTTTATGAAGTCATGCTAACAAACGTGATACCCGAAAACAAATCAGATTTTGAGACACTGTTTTGCCGTTACAGTCGATCCAAGCATCTGCTGTTACTTACTAAAGCAGACGTTTTATTTTGCTCTATAGATAGCTATTTACAAAACTGCTTTTCAGCCCTGCTGTGGTTTCACATCGAATCAGCTTTTAAAAGAAAAGTTTTTCCTCTTTCTTTGTTTGTCATGGAACTGAGTGCCTTTTGGACTCACTTTAGCATTTGATTTCCATTAAGCCTGCATGTGTGTTTTAGTGTGTCTGCTAAGTTTTAGATCACTGCTGAGCGGATTTGTGGGGCTATCATACTTTGGTATAAATATTTGGCATCACACTTGCCCTTGTTGTTTGGAGTAGATTATACAAGCTAAAAGAAAGCAGAGCCATACAAATGGTTATTATATTAGTGGTCTCGTGGTCTGTGCAGGGTGGTCTGCACTGGAGGATTCCTGTGCTTGTGTGCAGAGCCCACACAATATGGCTGGTTTAAATAAAAAAAGAATTCATCCAGCAGTGGAGTGAAAGGAAGGTAATATTTGGTCACTCGGTTTATTCAGCACTTTGGAGCCTTTTCAAGCGTTAGCATGCAGCTTCACATTCTTACAGGCAGTTTAATTCACTGTCACATTTATGTCATTAATGCTATCACTGCTCCAAAACATCAGTATTGCTACAATGTTACACGCTATTCACTGTAGGAAGCATCTACACCACTTTTGTGTCAACATCACCTGAGATAACAGGATGACTTTACCTTTACATTTGGTGAGTAGAAGTCAATGTGGACCAGATACTATTACAATCACTTTAGCAGACAGAAGAGCGGTGAAGTGGCAAGTGTTGGTTGAAAGGCTAAATGAAAACGTTTGCACAGCTACATTTAAACCCCAAAATCCTGGACACACTCACTGGCTTATTATGCATTTCCTGCTGTCATCTGCATCCCCCCCCTGGGCTCGGCCACATTGTGATAATTAGAAAAGACTGCAAATTTGCACCCATCATACAGAAACTCACAGCATGCGTCTTATCTAATGCTACCATAACTACTTTTGCTGGCTGCGATGTACCACCTGTTCTTTGGCTGTGGTTAAACATGAGGCTTCACTGGCAAGTTACAAAACACAGCAGCTATTTACATTACTCGGTGCCTCTGATAGGTAGCCCAGAGAGAGGAGACAAATGTGTGTGTCGCTCCACATAGGCAGTATTAGCACCATATCCCCATGTCTGCTCATTAGCAGCCTGCGAGAGCACACTCGGCCAGTTCTCACACAAACAAAGTTGGAGGGTCTTCAAGAAGTGTGCAATTACATGCAGAGTAAGAGCCTAAGATGTTGGATTCCTGTCAGCTCAGCCTGTGTGCGCCGGCCTCACCAGTGTTTGTCTCGAGACATTGAAAATGCTATGTGTATCATTTTGTGTTTCCAAAAAGAAAGGTCCTAATAAACAAAGCTGTGATCTGCCACACACTGCTGTGACTGGTCGTGAGTAAATTGCTTTTCCTACTGAGTCGTCTTCTTCCGGATCATAGCATTCCCGACTGAAATCCCAGTGCTTCTCGTTTCAAAGAGGATGTTGAAATCTCGTAAGAGCGTTTCATAAAAGCCAATATAGGTTCAGAGTAGGTAATTAATTCAAAGCTCTGCAGTCAGAAAGGGGGAACTGGGGTAAAGCTTGTAAATTACCCGGAAAGTTGAAGTAGCTTCAGGTTTGTGCTAGAAAGCGAAAGCCGGCACCCTCGCCCAACTCACTGAATGGAAAGAGTGCAGGAAGCAGGGTGACGGTCAGAGTGGCTCGTTTACCATCAGCTGCAGCAGGCGTCAGCTCAGCTGGTCAACACGGTTTAGAAGTTTCACCAAAGTTTCAAAATCACCCTTTACAGCAAAACTTGAAGCATTACGAATTGCACAACGGCATCGATGAACGTTTTCAGTCTTGTTTCAAACATCTTTCTCAGGGCTTCGCTCATCAGTGTGACGAATGATGTTCGAACTGCTCACGCTGGAGCCGGTGCCATTGTTGACCTGCAGCATCTGATACGGTGGCCTATAAAATTTGGAAAGGATGCAACACTGGGACCATTCAAGTCAAATCATACATTTTTTTTGCTTTTGTGCTACTGACCATTCCTCTCCTCTGTCAGTATTCAACTGTGGAGTCGCCCAGGGGTCTATATGTAGATCTGTGCTAGCTCTAACTCGCACACAGAAATACAAGTAAGCTCTATGTTCCAACAAAAACCACAGACACAAGAAAACCTCTCTATGCAAATCTTGTGTTAAAAATATTTTTTAAACTCATCAACTTTTAATGCAGCTGTTCACACTGACCGCCTCACTTCACTGTAAAAATTTGGGGCATTTGTTCTTTCCGACTTTTTTCCAGTTTGGTGGAGAAACAGATCTGACCAATCAGACCACTGCATCTGGCAACACGTGCGCTGTGGCTCAGAGCGTGCACTGGTACTCTGCACATGCAAATAATAAACTAATCCTGTTTTCCTTCAGATATACAGCTAGACGTTACGATATCTCAGTCGGTTTCCTAAAATGATTCCTTTGCCTCAAAGGTGTTGAACTCCAGGCCTCGAGGGCCGGTGTCCTGCAGGTTTTACATGTGACTTTGATCCAACACAGCTGATTTAAATGGCTAAATCACCTCCTCAACATGTCTTGAAGTTCTCCAGAGGCCTGGTAATGAACTAATCATTTGATTCAGGTGTGTTGACCCAGGGTGAGATCTAAAACGTGTAGGACCCCGGCCCTCGAAGCCTGGAGATGGACACCCCTGCTCTACCTGCTCAGATGTGGTCTCAAATCTCCTAACAAGAACTTGAACTGCCCCACTGATGTTGCGAAAGCAGTCGTGATCCAGCTTCACTCCTCCCTGCTGCTGCCTCCTGGTGAGAAGTGAGAAATCTCAATTTCTTCCTTTTCTTGTTTGTAGACATCAGGACCGGTTCATCGTTGCTTGATGTCAACTCTGTCAGAGTTCTGTGTCGGTTTTTTCACGACACACTCAGTCTGTAGTTTTACTCTGAACTGTTAGGTCCACATTTAGCAGCAGACTTACTCTTAGCTGCACCTTGTAGTTGCATAACTCGGTTGTTTTTAAGCTTTAATAAAGACTTAATAAAGACTAGACCCTGCAACGTTACACTTCCACGGTTGACTTTAGGTCTAATGGGACTCTGCTTCTGTCTTTCAAACAGTTCAACCTTAACTCATCTTTCCATAGAAGATTCTCAACAATGTTTGAGAGTCATGAAAGCAGCCAAAAGATCCTTACTGTTCTTTGTTAGCAGCGGCTTTCACCGCTCCACTCTTCCAGCTGAGACCAGTCTTTTCTTCAGTCTTCTTGCTTGATGAATGGTCATGCACTCTGAGGACGTTTGGATGGTGCCTGCTGTCTTATTCACCATCTTTCCCATTTGTAGCTAATGTATCACAGTGTGGATCTGTGGATTCCCGAAGCCGTAGAAAGAGTTTCATAATCCTTCGCACACTGATTCAAACATCTCCTCTGGAATTTCTTCTGAATGTTTTGCAGCAACTTTATGTTTATGTAAATGTTCAATTTCATGAGCATTTGCCTGAACAAGGCTGGCTGTAAGCAGGCCTCGGTGTGTCTTGCCCAGCTGCAACCGGTTCTCAGTGCAGTTTGGATTGCTTCTTAGATTTACACTCTTCACACAGGCCCAGGTGGTATTAGATACCCCGTCTTTCTTCAATACATAGTTATCATTTTAAACTTGTTTCTTGTGTTAACCAAAGCTGCCGTTTTTATGTTTAGTATGAGATACACACGCGCACACAAAGAAGAAATCAGGAGGTCAAAACTAGTTTTCCTTCCTCTCATTTCTTCTGCTTTGTCGGTGACTTTCAAAGTTCCAAGTCCTTCCAACTGTAATAGCCCAAACTTTGAGCTGAAAGTCTCTCAGCAGTAAACTAACACAGTTAAAGAAACCAGGCCATCTGAAGTTTTTCATATGAAACTTCAGTCTAATACTTTTTTGAAACAGATACGAGTCAGAGACCTCAGTGTTTCCTGTTGAAGCAGCTCTGGTTTGGAGAAAGTAATAAGGAAAGCAGCAAGAAAATGGCAATATGATACGCTGACTCTCTCACCCAGTAATCCCAGACGGCTGCATCCCTGCAGGCACTCCTCTGTCTTCTGATGGCCACTGTCAGTTCTGACTCTGGACCTTCAGGGTTGCAACACAAACCAGCCTTGCATTACATCGAGGAGGCTTTTCCTTCATCTGTTTTAGCTCAACAATGCAGCTCCGTGTCACCAACGCAGACAGGATGCATTTCAGTCACCCTCTTGCAGGCTGTAGGAAATTGATACCACGTGTTCCCTTCCAAAACACCAACTACATATGTTAAACAAGAAACAAAGTGATATCAAATTTTTCATTTATTTGGGCGGCACTGTTCACGCAAACCTTGACACTAGAAATTTAATCTGCACTGGGATCAGATACACCCACGGCTGTAATTTCATGTTTAGCTCATATCTGCTAATATTACACAACCCACTGGGTCAATCTAAAGGTTTAAATCTGCAACATACAGCACAATGAAGAGACAAATGAAGTCTCTCACATTTTGGGTTTAGTTTCTCTGAAAGATTTTCCACTTGATGATCTGAACTGGACAATCTTAAATAGTAGCCCTAATCCTTAAAAGTTTTATGATGTGGATTAAGATCAAAATTAAATTTTTAATGATAAAAGAAAACTTTTATGGCACCAACAAAAACACATAAGGGTATTCTCTGAGGTAGCCCACAAAGGCTTCAAATCAGGGATTCATGTTACTAATCATATGTCGGTTTTTAGCCGATACTCAGCCAACTTAAATTCATTGTCATGACTTTCAATGAAATTCTGCCACTTGGTGCCCAAGTAATTAATATTTCACCCTGATGGCTCCCATATGAACATGAAACTAAGAGGTTATCGTAGCATTGTTTAATGACAATAATGGGGTCATGTGCTAAGATTTATTTAGATTTTAATCAATGCAGTGTTTTACAAGAAAGTATCAGTGTAGGGCTGGGCTAGTGTAGCCTTCACTTGTAGTAAAAACAGAAAAACTGAATATTTGGTCTGAACCAAGAGTGGTGTAGCGGTCAGCACTTACTGTTTGTAGCCGTCGCATTGAAATGTAATTATGTGATTGCAATGTTCAAAATTTGGTGTTTAATCTGGATTCATGTTGTGTTGTCGCCACCTACTGGTGGGCCTGAGTGTGGCGCTTTGTGGTGCGCATGCTTTGGGGTGATGCTCAATTACAGTTTTTTCTGAATGCTTAAACCCTAACTGTGATTCCTGTAGCACAATCTCTAAAACTATTCAGACTTATAGCAAAACCACTCACTGAGTTTGCAAAACT
>NW_005187565.1:1291792-1294523 GCF_000239375.1 Pundamilia nyererei
ACACACACACAGACACACACATACACTTCTCCCAAGATGCAGCTTTAATCCGTTAAAGATCATGAACTCGCGGTTTCCCTCCCCATAGGCTGACCACAGCCGGACTTTCGTCTCCCGGCTAATTATGAACATATGTGACAGAGAGAGGCCAAAGCCCAGCTCTAGATAAAATATGATCTGTTCCTAATCATACCAGTGATCTTTAGACAGCAGTGGAAGACTAAACGTCCTCTTGTTTCTGTAATTTGTATGTGGGGCAGGCCAAAGGAAAAATGCAGCAATTTACTGGAAACTATGTTTACATGTTAATCACTGATTTTTTCTATAAATGCATAGAACTCCAATCCGCATACAGCAGATAGAGTATGTGGGCTTATAAGCTTTTTTGTGCCTGTCTTGTGGGATGATGGTTAACGCCACTGATTTATAACATACCAGAGTGTGTGTATTAGCACCACATGGCAAAGATGGAAGTGAGAAACCAAAAACACAACGTGAGATCACTTGAAGATGGTCCAAGGATTCCACAAGATCAATCACTTTGTTGGTCAGCGTTAAAATGACCTGAAGGCTGTTAAACATTTCCGAACTAACTTAATCATATTAAGCAACAGTCTGTATGCACATTAAACAGAAAAGAAAATCTTTAAATAAATATTTATTTCACGTGTATTTATGCTCTGGTACTTAAAAGATATTGGTCTGTATCCTTGTAGTTTAAAAGAAGAGCAGCTTTGTTATCATTTAATTAAATATATTATTAGGCATTGTTCAGAAATGTCCTCTGACATCCCGCAGGAAAAGATATCTATAAATCTTATAAAGTTTGTATCTGTCGTGTGTGAAACTTTTATGAAAAGCATACAAGAGTGAAAACAGATATAAGATCCCTTGAAAAATTATATAAATGAAACTTGTATGTTTTGGATACTAAAACAACATATGAAAGTGGCTACTTTCATGAGTGAAGCATAGCAGCCTTCTATGATTCACTATATGAAGTAGGCCACATCTGATGCAAGTCTTTTATAAGTTTTTTCTATTTCTTTTCCATATGGGATTAGAGAACTATTGGAAAAATGTCGTGACATCCTCTTAATCACCATCACACCACTTGTGGTTGAGCTAGCTTATGGTGCATTTAGCCACATGCTAAATGGCCTTGCATCTCTTCTGTTAGGAGATTTTCCTCTTGTTATGCCAAAGCAGTAAAAATTCCATATAAAGTCATGTAAAGAATAAAGCTTACATAGGACTCTATGCAATCCTGCCTTTTAGGTAGGCAAGACCAAAGCACGTGGAGTTTTTCCTTCCCACTGTCCCCAAAGTGCTTGCTCATAGGGGGTCATATGATTGTTGTATGTATTATTGTGGGGTCTATCTTACAATATAAAGTGGCCATGTTTAATGGCTAATATCTAATAGTTAATCCAACATTTGTACTTTTTGTCTAAAAAAATGAAAATCCATTAAAATGAGAAGTTTGGTTTGAAACTCCCAGAGTAATCTAACAGATGACCACTGCTGCGTTGGGAAATTACCAAAATAAAACTGAAGATTTGCAACAACAGTTTTCCACCCTAACCCTAACCCTATTTAATGGAGCTGACAACCCGATCCTCAACCTAGAGACTTCGATGTATTCAGTTGTGTCAGAACACGACTTGTAAAGAGGAAGAGATCTGAAATTACAAGCCAAAATAAAAACAATGCCGCTCAGCCCACAGACAGTGAACGACAGATTTAAGTCAGGTATTGTTTTACATTCATTGTAATGGAGAGCTGCAAAACTATGAGATTTCACCACATGTACAGTATATTCATGTGAGGTGTTACATACCCTGAAATGTCCTGGCTATCTGTATTAAATAATATGGTTAAATATGGCTGCACCGCAGACACAAAGAAGGGCAAAATGTGACAAAAAGAACAGGTGACTTCTTTCACTTTTTTAATCCACGCCTGCATGTGAGCCTCTGCTCGACAAAACACTGAACATTAATTGTCCAGTGGGCGTGCGCTTGCTTTTACACTAGCTCACGGTTTAATTAAAATAGAGCAGTGGTATACCACTCAGTATGTTTTTTCCAGTCTTTTGTTCCAGCTTTCTCTTTCTAGGTCAGTTGGTTGTAGCCTTCAGGCAATCGTGTGTAAATAGGAGCAGTTGTGTGTTATGATATTGACCTGCAGCCCTCTGGGAGCTTCTCTCTCTGTTCTTTACTGAGATCCCAGGTGACTCAGTCATTTCTCTACTCAGTAGAGCTGCAGGGAGCTCTTCGTGCTGTTCAAATGGAGATGAAGAAGATACAGCATGTGACCCAGACAAGCGGATTCTGACTTACCCCACAGCACCACCCTGCTGCTTGCTCGAATTCCATCTGCAGTCAGATGCTCGGGTGGAGGAGATCTAATGTTTTTGTGATTGTGGTCTGTGATGGAGTGCTACAGTATGCCAAACACGTTCAATCAATATGTTGCTTACAGCCCTTCAAAATCTCTCTAGCTGTTTGAGATAGCTGTAGGACTACATGAGATGAGGTTTACACTGAATTTAATATAAAAATAAATCAGGTGACGGGTTCATATGTGATAGATTGATTATTAGTTGAAGTTCATAATGGAGTAAAAAGTTGTGGTTAAAAGTTACCCAATGTATTATTCAATTTATTTCAAATATGTAAATGTATAAACAAGCGTAAAAGAAGTCCCATTAAGAGACGTAATGTAACAC
>NW_005187565.1:1295623-1296819 GCF_000239375.1 Pundamilia nyererei
TTTTAAAATTAGGATTATTATTTTGCTATCAAACTGATAGATAGGCCACGTAAAACCGACGTTTTTTGTTTTTAATAAAACAGTGGCGTTTACTCTGGGAAGAAACGGTTAAAACACCGTTTTCTAAGGAGAGCGCTAGCAAACACGCTTTGCTTGTGAGTGAAAAAAGAAAAAGAAAAAACACTCCTTCACTATTGGTGGAAAATGTACTATGTCGACCAATCAAAAAATGATATGGCAACATGTGGCATCTGGTTGTTTGGGAAGAGGGGGAAGTTTTAGGAGTGACCGGCGAGAGAGAGAGAGAGTTTTGATACGTGAGAGATTTGTGAGGTTTGCCGTGTTTGGAGTCTCAAGTTAGTGTGTTGTCTTGTGTAGTTAGTTTGTAGTTGTTGTTTTGTTTTGTGTGTCAGTTCTACTAGTGAATGTCATAGTTGCTGCAAAAAAGCAACGGTGAAAATGATTCGTTAAACATGCTTCTGGTTTTTACAGTCAAAAATATCACTTTCTACTCGTATTTTAAATTTTGTCTGAATTTAGATAAATTGTGCTGATACAGTTTGTCAAAATGAGTAAACAACAGATTGGCAAGATAAACAGTTTTTAAAGGTGAAATAGAGGCCAAATCAAAAGTAGTCATAAACAGCCAGTTACACCATGGACCCCAGAGGGTTAGAGGCTAAAAGCAAAGTTGTCACCAAGTACTGTTTATATTTGTGTGTATAGCTGCAGCTTTTTTGAGTATTAACTTGGTGCCTTTGGGTGAAATAATGGTAATATGAGTGATCCATATAGTCACAAAGAATAACCTCTTGTTTCTGTGCTACCAAAGCTCCCCGGCTTTCATTCAAAATGTGTTTCTGGTCAGCACCTACACATTAAACTACTTAAACATTATAAATGTCTTCAAGCTCACACTCAGACAGTACACACATTAATATGTGTATTTGTACATGAATATTTCATACTTTAAGGCTGCCTGTTTATTTAAGGGAGATGAACAAAATACACTGGATTTGTACATAATAATATCACAGATGATAAATTAAATAGATTTTAAGTGGATGCTTGTGCATTCTTAAAGTCTTATATGTTGAACTGAACTATGTGATCTGTTCAAAGCCTCCCAGTCAGTGCTGTTCTCCATGCCTGTCTGACTGTGCATGATGTTATTAGCACAAACACTTTAAAGGTGA
>NW_005187565.1:1296839-1306182 GCF_000239375.1 Pundamilia nyererei
CATGATGTTATTAGCACAAACACTTTAAAGGTGACGTTTAGGACTTCAGCAATAATACAGACAGCAATGCAGTTACCAGTAAAACAGTTTTATTGGGAATTAACTTAAAAAACAAACAAACATCTGTCTCCTATTTTTTGTCATACAGGAAAGAAGCATCAATATCTGATGAGAAGACTCATTTATTCTTTTTTGGAGGGGTCAACAGGAGATGAATATCTCTAACAAGTTGATTTGTTCACATTTTCACATCTTAATTTTTAAGTGAAATGTGCATTTTGAGTTTATACACGATGTATATAAGGCGACGTTTCCTTAAACAAAGGTGTTTAATTCACCTTGGATGATTTGTCTTCATTTTCACATGGTCTTACTGAGGTGATGTGAATTGAAACATGCATGCTTCTTTTTTGGGGGGGGCGGGGAGGGGGGATGTGCTGGAAAAGTTTGAAAAGGCACCTTGAAAGTACTTAAAAAGTGCTTGAATTTGACCCTGAAAAAGGAATCCCAACAATCAGACGACCCGTTATGAGCAAGCACTTAGTGACAAAGGGAAAGAAAATCTCCCTTTTAACAGGAATCTCTCTGTCCTGGTTTCCATCTTTGCTTTGTGCGATCAGCTTTGTGTTCATACCTAAACACTAAGAGATCATCCTGCACAATGTGTCCTCATCAGTATAGGCATTTGTGATGGTGTGCTGACTGTAGCCTATAGGTTTACGTTGTTAAATGGTAATTATGAGATGATGTGTTTCAGGTCATTTTACGGAGAAACACAGAAGTAACAAGCACTATAACAAAATACTTTCTCTTGGTACTGATTAAGTAATGTACTGCATTACTTTTAAGGAAAGTGTTCTTAAAAGTGTAATATATTACTTTTTTTGAGGAACCCCAACACTGATCACAAAAAAGAGAGGAAGTGCCTCCAACACACTCAAATATTTGACCACACACAACATGCAAATAACCTAAATGAAAATAATGTCATTGATATCCAGCTTTGTTCTGGTTGACTTAAAGTGGAGCCGATGAGAATCGATTAGAGAATAGATAAGGAATCGAACTGATGACTGATCGCAATAATGGAAGAATTCTTATCAATTCCACAGAAAAACAGGAAATAAAAGTCTGTCTTGTACCTCTGCACCACAGAGCAGTCTTTATGTACAGTCTATGGATCTGAGACACTGCAACAAAGTTTGCTGCTAAATGTTAATTTGTGTGTTGTTTAGCAGTGTGTTGTGTTCTTGGCATTATCACAGTGATTTCCCCTCCATCTGGGTGGTTCGAGATATTACAACAGGTACACATTTAGACAAAATAATGTGACCCTTCTAGTTAACATTTGTCTTTATGTTTCAACAAGCCCATTTGACCGTCTGTTGGGCTGATTGTTCACCGCTTCATTCTGTTGCTCATTGGAAGCAGTGAGCAGTTTGCATGAACTGAAGGCTGGTTCTACATGATAGGTCCAACCTGTTTCTTCGCCTCCTCGGAGGAACAGCTTCCAGGACTCCAGCGCGCCTGTTTAGTCAGAATATGGAGAGCTTATTTACATTCCTCCATCCTGCAGGCAAGGCAGCAGAGAGGATTCTAGCTGTCTCTGTCCCTGTCCTCATTAGTGCAGAGCTAGTCTGTTTCTTCACTCTCTCACACACACACATCCACAGACACACACAGACACACACACACACACCAATCTCCAGCTCTAAACAGGCTGACAGTTTGAAGATAGGCCCACTGTGCCGAGCAGAGCGCAGGGCTGTGAGATGAGAAAGCCCCTGAGTAAAGGAGAATGCAGGCGAACGATTGTAATTGGGCCCTGAGTATCAGCTGCCAAATATCTCCCGTTAGTTCTCTGAGCTTTTTTGGGGGGGCTGTTACTATGCTAATGCCATGCCATCTATGCATGTAAATGAGACAGGGCACACTTGGCAAAGTTCCTGCCCTCAGCCAATCTCTGTCACAGAAAAAGCAGTGCTCACTTTTCTCCCACTGATCGCTGACACTAAACACACATACATACTTGCCTTTAGCAGGTGTTTTCACTGCATCCATAATACATTGCAGAACTGTCACACGACAGCTTCACAGCCAGAAACTGTGGTATTGTTCTCACTGCGACGTGCTGCAACACAGAGTGAGAAACATACACGTATGGATTTAGATTTGTGATGTAGTCACACGAACAGCTTGCAGTAACTTATTATTATACCTTCAGTGTTTTGTGCTGTAAACTCGCACATTTCCTCTCATCTGCTTTTATTCTGAAATGCAACAAGCGTTCAGACTTTGACCCCAAGAACACGCCATGTCAGGAATGACCATGTTAGCAGCATGAAGTTGGAAGCTGAGTCCGATTTATAGTTTTCATACCAGCTGACCTGGTAGAAATAATATAATAAATGTTTGACTGAAAACCTGCGCAAACTTTCTGTATGTGATGCAGCACGTGAGGAGCCAACGTTACAGATTGGGAGTCTTGGCTTTGCACAACAACAGCCAGGAAGTGACTCAAATAGCAACAACTGGACTTTCCAGTATTCACTGCAGTGGCTTTCAGAACTCTGTGGTTTATCGAAAATAAATAAATAACACAGCATTTCCCCCTAAATCATTATCCAGCTACCCTCTTCACTATCATTGGAAATCTTGGGCCTAATGTGCAGACACAGTGACAGCTCACGTAGGACAAAAGGTAAGCTGGGACAGTCCTGGACAGGTCATCAGTCTTTCAAAGGCTAACACAGAGACAGACAGCGGTGTGCACATTTCAGAATCACTGTGGGAGAAAGTCAACGTACAGACTGTGAGGTTAATGTGGGCGACACAAGTTGAGTGTGTGTCATAAGCTGAAGCTGAAATGTTTGTTTGTGTAACTGTTTGCTTTTGGTGTTGCGTACTTTGCTTCATCCATATGGAAAACTACAAGTAGGGTCCCATAACAAAAGCTGCCAATGGATGCAAACGGATTCAACCTACCTGCTGACTTATCGTTCCCACTCTCACCTGCCAGTGGCTAACTGGGCAACGTCCACTGTAGCCTACCCCATAAACATGTCCCTGGTGGTACATGTCACAGTGGCAGCCACAATAATGCCAGGAACCAGTGAATCCCAGCAGAGCATTTAACTATGAAATCATCAGCATTCGGCTGCTGATTGGCCAAAGTGTACCCCACCTCTTACCCTACCTGCAACATAAACTGGTTAAACTGTGTGTTTGCGAAAGATTAACAAGAAATATTTTGAAGCGTGTGAATTACGTCAAAGGTGTGCATATTCTCTCTCTCTATATATATATATAGGAAAAGGGGTAGGCGTGGTTGTTGTGCAGATGCATATTTTACACACCGAGCTCAGGAAAAGACGAAAAAGTGTAAAAATGAATTATGGTAGGTTCACTGATACAAAGTGAACAAGAGTGAAAAGTGAATGAAAGCAAAACTGTGGCAACAGTCATGATGCATGTGATCACATGAACACAGTGAGCGAGTTCACTGCACACACGTCGATGCTTTCATTCGGGTGCTGTCGTGAGTCTGATGTGCTTTTCTGCTAAATGTGAAAGTAATCTAGGTTCCACATGGAGCTCAGTCGTCCAGCCTTGTTCTGTTAGTGAGATGTAATTAGTGATCACTGTTAACCTCAGAGCTGTATCACTGCTGTTCTCATGAACGCTCCCCATTGCTCTCTCTCATGTTTCAGAGGACAATAGTGGCTCTACGGGAGCGCAGTTTCCGTTCCTGTCCCTGGTGTTGTATTATGTTCCTCAGGATGAACCTGCAGGTTTTCCCACCTCCAGCTGTGATAGTGTTTCTGTGTGTGTGTGAGTGCTGCGGCCTGTAGCCTACACCAGGGGAACTTCTGTGCACAGGAACTCATGTCATAAGTAAATTATGACATGATGTGTTGACAGTCCAAACAAAGGCAGAGAGATGTTCCCATGGTGTAGGATGGACAGCCTGCAGGCTTAGCTCACCAAACACTGTGTGTTCCCATACAGAGTTAATTGCAAGTTAGGAAAGTTAGGATAACATGAATGAAATTAAAGGCAGTTCACGTTGGCTCCGTGCAGCAGTTTAGCCTGGCTGTAATTCTAACCTTATAAAGACTTCATTTTTTCTCTTTCACTGCCATCATGTTGTTTTCAATTTAGTTTATATTTAGCACCATTATAGACACAAATGTATACGTTATGCATACAAGTGCTTCAATTAGGTCGTCATAGAAACTAGCCTACAGGACCTGTAGGGGTTTATGAATGTGCCTACGCTGGTATTCACTGTTTTAGTTTGATGTTTAATGCTGTCTGTTTTCAGACACATTAGGAAGCAGATGCTTAATCTAAGATTTTTTTTCTCCTATGGGAAACAATAAAATGATGTTTTTCATATGGATTCAGAACGACAAAAAGAAGGACTGTGTTTAACACATGCTCATACCTGCAGACAGCTCAGGTGACTTCTGAAAAAGAAAACAAAGACATGGTACAGTGACAGTGAGGAGCATAAGGCGAAAGCTAAACATGAAACTTATAATGAAAGGAACCACGTTTAGGAAGGAGGCTGTGCTCAGGTGTGTAAATCTGCAGTACCTCTAATGGCCAAAAGGACGTCAGTCTTTGCAGACTTGTTAAAATGCCAAAGTAAATGTTTCCAGCTTGGCCCAGACATGATTCTGGCCTTTGTTGATAGGCTGCCGTTCATAACATTTGTATGGGTAGTATTTTGTCTTTGTCTCCTGATCGGTAAGGCTCAAAGTCTGTCAGTCAGAGGGCTTTACTTCACCAGGTGCTGTCACTGGGAGTTGCAGCTGATCGCTGTCTGCTGGGCCTCACTCCCACCAAAACAGACGTCTCTGTGCTGTTGGTGCATTCTGGAGGATTTTACCTGTTATGATCACATCAACCAAGACGTCCGTGTTTCACTTTTGATGGATGAAATTCTAACCTTTAATCAGTCTTTTCATCATAACAAAACACTTATGGATGAAGTTTGCCAGCTGATATCTCAGCAGTCGGCCCTCCAGTCTAAATATGGTCTCCTCTGGCTCCAAAAGCTCTCATGGGGGCAGCGAAAATCCTGAGGCTGAAGTTTCAAAGTGGCTCCAGAAACCAAAGGATGACATCCACCTTTACATCCAGTCTATGGTAGCAATAGGCTTTTATACCGTAGGCGGCACATCACTTCTCCCATCAGCAACAAGCTTCTCCTCCACCACCTAGTGTGATCGTTTCATGAATACTTTATTTTTGTACAATTCTGTCAGATTTTGAAAGCACAATGTAAAATTCAAAATGCAGCATGAATAAATAAATAAATAGGAATGTATATTTATGTATGTCTAAGTATATATGTGGAACTGAGGTCATGCCTGTCATGGTCTCACATGTATATATTTTATTTCTGACTGACTTTCTTTTTCTAAATCGTACTACTCTAAAAGTGCAACAGAAAATATATTTCAAAACTCGATTCCTCAGATCAGCTGGGAAAAAGCTCCAGTACATTACAAAAGTCAAAAGCATGTCTGCGAGTGTCATTAAAGTCCAGTCAGATGTGATGCAAAATGCTGACGTTGCTTTTTTCTTACAAGGCTGCTAACAGTTCTGTTTGTTTTTATGCTAACAATTAGATTTTTCCAGCCTGTAAGATACCAGAGAAAAACTCGTGTATATAAATAAAAAGACCTTCTATCCAAAAAGCAGTTTAACATATATCAAAACCAAGAATTTAATTTGCAAACTTTGCGGTTGCAAATTAAACCAAGATGTTAGCTATGAAATGTTGGAGTTGCTCAGGAAAGTATCCAATCGTTTTTGAATTTCATGCTACAAACCGGCTTTTGAACAAGCTGAAAGTGGGCGAGGACACGGAGCGCAGTGGATAATAGCTGTGTTTGTGACATTTGGAGATAAAATTTCAAGCTAAACCAGAATCCTTGAGAGGAAGCTGCAAAGCATGGGAAACTCTCACATCCCATCTCGCTCTCACAAAGCTGCCGTGCTCTTCTTTTCACATTAAAGGGGACGATTGTTGGGTGTGTTACCCAGGGCTTGTTTTTAGCTTATATATTCCATATCCTAGTTTTCCTTTCAGGCAGATATATAATTGGTGTTTTTTTTGTAATATACTTATACAGAGATATACCTTTGTGAACTAGATGATGTCCAGTCACTTGAAATGAATAATCTGAGCTTTGTGACGGTGCATTATCCTGCTACAAGCAGCTATCAGAAAATGTGTACACTGTGCTCACAAAGGGTTGCAGCACGTGGTTATATAGGAGTTACTGTTGCCCTCTTATCAGCTCAAAGCATTCTGGACAGTCTCTTCTAACCTCTGACATCAGCAAGACATTTTTGTCCTGAACTGAACTTCAGCTGCTGCCAGTTGATTAATTAGATGATGGGGATGAAGCTGGATGAGCAGTGAGATGTTAGGTTCTGTCATGGAGTCTAAACTTAACTAAAGCAATGAATATTAAATAATTCATCACTTTAGTTAAGTTCTGGTTATTGGTTATGATTTCTAGCTGTTTCTGTGCCTCCCTTGTGTCCCTCGTGTTACCTCTCGTCATCCATGTTTCCACGTTTGTGTATTTCCTGTTTTACTTTGATAGTCTCATGTCCTGTGTTCAGTGTTTTGAGTTTTGCTGTCTCATTATGTCTGATTAGTCACAGCTGTGTATTCATAGTGTGTGCTTCTCCGCCTCCCTCGGACCGTCTGCGTGTCTTCCTCGGTGCTGCCCCTACTTTTCCCTGTTTCCTGGTTCCTCGTCCCTTGCTTATGGTCTCCAGGTTATACATTTAGTTTTCCCAGTCTAGGCTTCGGTCAGTTTCCTCAGTTCCTCCCGTTTGTAGGTTTTGCACAGCCGGCATTAAAGGCTCGTTTCTGGTTATCATCCACCCTCGTCTCCGTGTGCCTGCATTTGGATCCTCAATCTCCTCACGCCATGCCCTCTGCCTCGCCAGACATGACAGATCTAAAATTCAAATACTGGTCAAAACATAATATCGAGATTCTTAGCAGGCGGTCTGACGTTGCTGGTGAGGAGTCTGATGCGATGATTGACCTCCTTATGTCACGGCCTGGGGGATCAGCGGGACGCTGATCGGCTATTTCTACCTTTTTCTCCCTCTCGCTTTCTCTCTCCTCCTCTCTGTCGCCGGGGCAGAACTCATTGTGGGTTCACGCCCTCGGCCCACGGCCCACGCCCACGGAAGGGGAACACACCTGATGCTCATCAAGGCGATCGGCATTTAAGCCAGGAGGAGACTGCTGGTCTTCGCTGGATCGTTGTCTGCCACGTGTCAGTGAGAGTCAAACTACAGCACAGCTAAGTCAAGAGTCTATTGTGAACTTTGTAATTAAATCTCGTTTCCTTGTCTACAGACCTCCTGGATATCTTCCCTGTGTGAATCTTTGTGTGAAGAGTGGATCTGCGGCCGTGAGTGTGGAGAGTTGGAGAACGAGTGACTACCCCTTTGGATTTCCCCGGGGCCCCGTCCCTCACTTTGTTGTATATAGCACTGCCCTGCACTTCCTGTATATACACCTGGTGGATTCTGTAAATAAATTCTCGTGTACAGCAGATTCTGGAGTCCTGCGCTTAAGTCCCACGTCGAACCGTAACACCTTACTGCAATAAACCCAGAAGATTCGGCAATGTGTGAAATATGAAGAAAAGTCATAGTGAATATGACATTTTGGAGCAACATTACACTCCCATCCAGATAACCTCTTCATCTTTATAGGGAAGGTCTTGCTTATTTCAGCAGGATAATGCTAATAGCTCTGTAGAAGGTGTCTGTAGTCCAAACCATCACCCACTGGTGTTTTATCACAGGCTGTGACAAAGTAGCTCCTCGCCTGCTGAGCGATCCTGTTTGAAGCACGAATGGGAAACATTTGGATTACAAAACTGCAGCAATTGGTCTCCTCAGTTCTAAAATACTTGCAGTATTGCTCAAAGAAGAAGTGACGCAACTCAGCCGTAAACACTGAACAATCAAATTTCTGGTTCAGGATTTCTGCTTTTTGTAACCTTTCAAAATAAATATGGAGTTTAAATAATTTGAAAGTGCTCATATTCTTTATATTGTAACACATCTGCCAAACTATGTCAGAAACGTGTGTGTGTGTGTGTGTGTGCGCGTGCGCACTGTTATTTGATCTTATTGATGTAACACACACAGTGTTATTGATTCACAGGCGGCTCCATCACCCCACTAAAGGAAAAGTGGATCTGCTGTGATATCTGTATCACAGACCCGGAGGTTCACTGACCTTCAGAAAGATTATGGTGCAACAGAGCAGCAACGAAGGAAGATCTGCAAACTTTTTTTTCATATCTTATGCTTCAAAGTTTGAAATAACCCAGCACAGGGTGGAGAAATGACTTAAACATGAAAGGAGAAGAGTTAGCTGCACCTTGACCTGAATAAATAACATACTCAATCTTTCTCAGCGTGACCATATTTTCCCGCTCGTCATCATACAAAGGATGCATCCACTATAGAATAAGAGCAGCTAGTCTGATGGGTTTGGTGGGGGGAGAAGCTGCTCTGATATCTGGCTCATTTGAAGTGTTGATAGGCGAACAGCCACAAAAAGCTGAGTTAATAAGCAATTTAGAGCTTTAAACCCAGTCCGTGATGAAAGTTTAATGATATCAACACAAATTTGCTGTCACGTAATCTCTCCTTTTAATCATTTTCCACTGTCAGCACAAGGCTAAGAGAAAAACAAGCCTAATCCACCTGATTGACATCTCCCACCAAATTGGCTGGAAGAAAGACTGGATAATATGTCAGGCAATTAATTAAGTGCATTTTTTCCCTTCTTTTCAAGTTTTTGTCTGGAATGCAGAGCGATCGGAGCGGAGCGCACAGAGGCAGCGTTGCTTTATTACCGAGGGTCAATCAGTGGTCATTTCAGATAGCCGGACATAGCTGCTCCACTCTGGTCACCAGATTCCTGCAGCTGTATCTGTCAGCTGATTGGTCCTTGCCAAGAAACATAATCCGGTCATTAAGTGATGACGTGACGAATCCTACTTCCGGGTCTAAAGTAGTCTGCGTTTAATATGGCTTTTGTGTTGTTAACATGTTTAATGTTTTGTATTTTCTTCTATTTAATCTCAAAAATCTCCTAAAACAGTCAATGATCACTGTTGACCTCCCTCAGCTTTTATTACCGCTAATCATTAATTTAAGCTCAGTTTTTAAAACCTTAGGATTAGGGATGGGTATCGTTTAGGTTTTATCTGATACCGGTGCCAAATCGGTACTTTTGAAACGGTGCCGGTGCTCAAACGGTGCTCAAACCGGTGCTTAA
>NW_005187565.1:1306900-1318704 GCF_000239375.1 Pundamilia nyererei
GGTAGAGCAGAACGCTGATCATTTTATTAAAGATGAAAGACTTTAGACAGTTTTTCAACTCTCAGTAATGCCACAGTGATCGTTTGATATATGGACCTGCAGCGAAGTTTAGACCCAGACACGGCTAGTGACGTCAGACTGAACAACCGGATATTGATTATTGGTATATAGTTTTTCTTTTTTTAAGTGAGACCCAGGAGCAGCTGATCAATCGACACACCCAATCATTGCTGTGTCCACTTGTGGTTTAGCTAGTCTGTTGGAAAATTTTAAGAAAGAGTATATTGCATTGGGTCTAACATCTAGTAATTCAGAGCATGGATATGTGCAGCAGCTTTACTCTGCCCTGCTGGTATTTATGGTCATGATAGTTCTGTGGGACCACCTCCTCACAGCTTGCATGTCAGGTGTCGACCAAAGCTGATAAGAAACAGGCAAAGAGAAACGATATGAATCAAAATTGATGGCAGCAAGTTATGTAAGAGCAAAACCATCTTCCCAACAAGTGTTCAGCAAATGTTGAACATAAGAGTGAAAACGAGAAAGAGATCAAGAAGTTTGTGCGACCGCGGTTTGAGGTTCAATCAAAAAATACAGTTTTCACAGGACTCTGAGCGGTGCCTTTAAAAACGAAGTTTCATTCTTTTTTGTTCTTTAGCAGTTCTGTTACAGATTTACTGCTGAGCTCATTACCATCATCGTGTTGCACGGCAATGTTTCAGCCAAGCTTTAGCTGTTGGACGCATGTTATACAGGTACTTGAGTTCATAGTTGACTCAATGAGTTCAAGTTTCTCAGGTTCTGAGAAAAAAAAGCCCAAATCATCATTATTCTATCAATAGGATTAATTTGATGATTTTCTTTGTCCCTTATCCGATCCATCAGTCATTATCGGTTTAGAGGTGAGGACCAAAGGAATGAAGAGGTCAGTACATGTCACTCTCAAAATGTACACAAAGGTGAGTGAATCTGAACACAAGAGCCAGAAAGAAAGAGATGTGACAAAATCTCACTGAGAAGACAAACGCATTCCAGATCTACCTGCTCGTGTTGAGCTATACCAGAGTACTGGGAACAAGCCTCTGCACATTAAGCGCACTCACTTGCATATGCAGCTGCAGGCACAAAAGACCAGCAGTCATTTTGTTAATGTTAATGAGGTCTAGCTGAAGTGCACCTGAAGGCCTCGCGGGGCTCATGCACATTTGGTGCATTTTCATCTAAAGTCTCTGCAAACAAGACCCCAAACGGACCCCAGCAAATATGTAGATGAAAGAAGTTTAACATGCCTCTGAGGAAAAGGAGGAATAATCTGGTTTTAATCTTGGACCAGCTCTTTATCCTCTCGTGAATACTTGAGGATACAGGAAGTTTGTCCAACCGGTCTGCATGTGCTCTGTGGACTTGGAGATGACATTTTGGTCTTGGCGTGTCCTGTGGTACTGGACTTCACCCTTTTTACTGGTTCTGTTCATTTTTTCATGGACAGATTTTCTAAATGCAGTCAAGGGGCAGAGGGCTCAAGTGTTGCTTATAAGTTAGGGAAGAACAGTGTGAGGGATCAGACTGCACTGGAGCAGTGTCTGTAGCAATGCGATGCTATAACACTTTATACCTACTTTTATACCTGCTATACCACTGGAATGGTTTCACGTCACAAGTGTGCCTGTCAGAATTCATTTTATGGCAAGAACCAACCAGCTAAGTAAAGAGAAATGACAGTCTGACATTACATTGAGAGCTGAGGGTCTATCAGTCTAGAAAATTCCTAAAACTTTAAATGTGTCCGCAAGTGCAGTCGCAAAAACCAACAAGTGCTACAATGAAACTGTCTCACATGAGGAGGCCCCACAAAAAGAAGACCAAGAGTCCCCTCTGCTGCTGAGGATGCATTCATCCGAGTCACCAGCCTCAGAAACCGCAAGCTCAGATTAGAGCCCAGATCAATGCCACACAGAGCTCCAGTAGCAGACACATCTCTACATCAGCTGTTCAGAGGAGACTGTGTGAATCAGGCCTTTATGGTCAATCAGATGCTAAGAAACCACGACTAAGGAAAAGCAACAAGCAGAAGAGATTCGTTTGGGCCAAGAAACAGAAGGATGGACATTAGAAAATCTGTGCTTTGGTCTGAGTCCAAATTTGAGATCTTTGGTTCCTCTCACTGTGTCTTTGTGCGACACAGAAAAGGTGAATGATGGTCTCTACATGCATGGCTCCCAAGGTGAAGCATGGAGGAGGAGGTGTGATGGTGTGGGGGTGCTGTGCTGGTGACACCGATGGGGATTTATTCAAAATTGGAGGCACACTGAACCAGCATGGCTACCACAGCATCCTGCAGCATCAGGCCATCCCAACCCGTTTGTGTTTAGTTGGACCCGCATTTATTTTTCAACAGGACAATGACCCCAAACACACCGTCAGGCCGTGTAAGGGTTGTTTCACCAACAAGGAGAGTGATGGAGTGCTGCACCATGGCCTGGCCTCCACAGTCACCTGACCTAAACAGAATGGAGATGGTTTGGGATGAGATGGAGCGCAGAGTGAAGGCAAAAGGACCAACAAGTGCTCGGCTTCTCTGGGAACTCCTTCAAGACAGTTGGAAAACTGTCTCAGGTGACGACCTCATGAAGCTCATGGAGAGAATGAAGAGTGTGCAGCAGCAATCAAAGCAAAGGAAGGCTACGTGGAAGAATCTCAAATATAGAACATGTTCTGAGTTATTTCACAAGTTTTTGTTTACTACATAATTTCATACGTGTTCATTCATAGTCTTGAGATTATGTAGAGTGAGATTATGTACCAGCTGATATTACCAGGACATGTTCGATTTTTTACACATTTTTAAATGTTGTTTTTGCCGTTAGCATATTATTCAAAAAACAATTATATGTAAGAAACATAATTTGCAGGATAACACGTTGTATCTTGTGAAACTGCTTATTTAGCATGAGTCCAAAGAAGAAACCCCAAAATGAAATTGTTTTTAAGAGAGTTTAGAAAAAGGAAAAAATGAATAACACATAAAGGCAAAAACAATTTATTTATTTGTATATATATTATAACCATGCATGTGTGTCATTGTCAGATTTATTTATATAGTGCTAAATCACAACAACAGTCAGCTTGGAGATATAAACGCGGACGCATACATAAGATATGATAAGGTACATTTTATTTATTCCAAAGTCGGGAACTATTTATTTTCAAAAGAGCTTTAATATTACCCAGCCTCTTACGCAAACTGGTCTCCTGAAACAACTAGAAACTGAACGGCACATTAATGCAAGTGTAGCCTAAAAGCAAAGGACAGATAGGTTGTCTAGCTAAAAGCCTTATCAAAACCTCAGAAATGTGTATCCATCCATTCTCTTCTGCTTGTGCTTGTCAGGGTTGTGGGGAGGCGGGGGCTGGAGCCTATCCCAGAGGCAGGGTGCATCCTGGCATTGACAGACTTGGTCACCGGTCTGTTGCAGGGTAACACATAGAGACAGACAGCCATTCACACTCACAATTTAGCAATGTGGAGTGACCAATTAACCACACAGCCCACTAACTGCATGTCTGTGGACTGTGGGAGGAAGCACCTGGAGAGAACCCACACAAACACAGGGAGAGCATGCAAACTCCTCCTGGCCAGGGGTGGAATCAAACTCGGGAGCTTCTTGCTGTGAGGCAGCAGTGCTCATCACCATGCTGCCAACATGCTCTGTAGTGAATGTCATATGATGCTGTTGCACTACTTTCATTTGTAGGTTTAAGATTCAGTTTTCCATGAATATGGACGTGAAATCATTTTAGAATAATAGTGACCGCACAGCCGTTTTGTTGATTTGAGTGGAAGCCGTGCACCGTGTGCGTTGTGTTTGACTCTCGCTGCTGCACACAATAACACCATCACCACGGTGACAGATGCTTAGCAGTAACTGGTGTGCTACTGTACTTTGTCACTGGGGCATGGCTAAACACAGACAGAGGCATTCTTTTGTTTCGTGCCAGTCTTCAAGCTTGTTTTAATTAAAGCAACACTGCCACCTGGTGGTGACTTAAAGTATAGCACGCACATTTCCACGGACTGTGCTCAGGAGATTCTCATAGCCTCGAGGAGATATTTCCACACTGGCTGGATGAGCTGCATTCAGGTGTTGTCTGCTCTCTCTGGCATTGTCTCCACGATTACTGGCTGGAGCCTGGAGGATGTTTTTCTTCCTGTCTGAGACTTTGTCCTCAGGCTGGACCTGTGAGAGGACGCAGCTGCAGGAGAAGACATGGGTACGGGTGGTGGAGAGGGTACCTGTCTTAATACTTTGGATTACAACTGTCAAAAACAGAAAAGAAGAAAAGAAAATGTGCTTCCTTTTTTTCTTTTAACTCAAAGGTGACATGAATCGATTTAGAGTATTTCGATTATATAACCCAACCTTTAGCTCCACTTTGGTTCACATCAGTTTGATGCTGTGGTGCCACAGGAGTGGGGATTCATATATAAAATCAAAATTGCAAGTTTTCACAGAAACACAGGAGTGAAATAAGTGGTAGCACTATGTGCTGACTTCACCCTCAACAATTTGAAGTGCAGGTTTATCTTTTTTCCACTTTGACTGTCAGTATGAAACAAATCCCAGCCGAACCTGGAAGCACCAAGGCCTTTGTCTACTTTATGGCTAAAGTATAAATAAGACAGCAACCTTCTTGAAACTGGGAAAAATATGTGGTTGTCCGGTGACTGAACTGAATTATTTTCACGTTAGATTGCAGGCTGTTGTGGAGTGGACCAAAAAGTTGCAGGAAATTGCTTGCAAAATGTTGTAATTCATTGGAGTCAGTGTGTGTTAATAAGCCGATATCATCTGCAATCTTTGCAATAGTGGATTCAACTCAACTGGTCGGATTTCCTCCATCAAAGTGGGCTCATTTTGTCATTTTGCAGCTCAATCGCTGTTTTGCAGCAATTGTTTCAAATCCATGAAGTTCTGCCTGGACTCTGAATGTAAACACTGAATGTGAATTTCTGTTTAAAGTGAAATCCTGTGTTTTTAGGCAGTAACAGATTTTCAGTTTTCACCCATTTATCACAGTAAATCTCCAAATTATCACAAACAAATTGCATCTAATTGCCAGCGTGAACGCTTTCATTCCCTGGTAAGAATCTAAATGAGGTGAGATCTGATCAGGTAAAGGATTAGAAGTACTGCTGCTGGGTGAGCTGCAGTGTCTTCTTTAGGCCAGCAGGGGTAAGTAATAGAAAAGTGCCTGCTCAGTTTTATTCTAGGAACATCAACAATAAGAATCACAATACAGCACAGATTTCACTTTAACTCCCAGCGGAGACAAAGGCTTCCATTGTGTGATGCATGAATGATGCAATGTTGTGCTGTTGTGTGATGCAACTTGAAATTCCTGCCTCAGTAAAGTTGCGCTCTGTTCCTGATTAGGTGAAAGATTTGAAAAGAGGTATCTGCACTCGCTTCACGATCTCGAAGCGTTGCTGCTCGGTTCAGTCAAAGAGCGGATAGGATCACACGGATGTGAGGATTCACAGAAACCCGCTTCCACGCCGCTCCATATGATGAAACGCTGGGTTATTTAATGTCTTCCTGATACCTTGATCCTACTTTTCTTTCTGTTCCAAATGCTTATCATCAGTGGAGACGCAAATATTTGGATTCCACGGCTCCATTCACACACCATTAGGCCATGATTTTTCCATTCAGCATGGATGCTGCACTCTATTAATGCATGTATACTCTTTAAAAAAGTGCATATTTGTTAAGTATTAAAACGTGTGTGTGTGTGTTTAAGGTGTGGGTCAGAATATACAGAGAGGAATAAAAGTGTTGTGACAGCTGTACTGGATCATGTAGGCACAGCATCACATTCATATATGGAAGTAACAAAACAGGATGACTGACTCCAGAACAGTTTCCAGGAGGTTTGCTGCTGGTGATGGTGGCAGCCCTGGACATTTGGGGAGGGAAGGCTTTTACTGTTACTGTGAAACGCCCTGGTCTGTAAGTAAGGGAAACCTTAGATTAGCAAATGCTACAGCTGAACATCACTGTGCCAACGTGACACATTCTACCCTAAAAGTTTGTGAACTCTTGAGAATTTTGTTTCTGCATAATAAGAACCAAATAAAAAACGGCAGTTTTAACACAATACAGCCATTATTGGAATCCTGAAACCTTCCACCTCTATTGTTGTTTTCTTGGAAAAGGTCAGGCTGAAATACTGCTTATTGTCACTTTATACACTGAAAGAAACCTGTTTACACAACAGCTTTGTATCCTGTTTGTCTGGTCCGATGTAAAAGTGTCCTTTGGGAGTGCAAACCAGACCCTGACTCATTCTAAAATTAGAAAGGATGGAGGTTTTCAACCATTCTTTCAAGGAAAACTCTTTTCCAGAAACTTCCCTACTGGTAGCAGTCCTTCCATTGCATTGCCATTTGTATTTGCACCTGTTGAAATCACTGAAAGAGAAAATTAGCCAATTAGTCCACTGATAAAGCAAAAATGTGATGGTCTCAATATTCCAACAAGTGTTTTTATTGAAGCCTAGACTTTGTAACTAGTCTATCAGTGGTACAGGTGATCACACATGCTGTTTCATGCCTTCAGTTACAAAAGAACTTTCGTGAGGAAGCCTTGAGTTGAGTCCTTTGACATTTTGGTGGTTAGAAACCAGGAACGATGATACAGCAGCAACTTTCTTAATCTGAAGGTAGACCCACCTCCAGGGCTGCACTGGGACAAAACATCGGCCCGGGCATTTTGACCAGAGACCGGCCCACCGGGTATTAAAGCCATAAAGCCTTTGAATGATAACAAACTTCCCTTCAACTCATTCATGTCACCTAAAAGGTAAACCTGTTTCTCCATCACCTGTTCAGCTCTGATGATCCAGTAAGGACATCTCCTGGTTTCATCTTCATGTTTCCCTCTCACCACATATACAAACCATATCATGACCAGCAGCTTTACAGCTGTGGCTCCAGCAAACATCAGCTGATACTAGAAAGTAATATTAAATTAATTCTAACAACAGCTGATCAAGATTAAACGTGCTGCTGTTGTTTAGCGCGACATCCGCTGGTTTCCTCTTTCTGGCGCAAAGTGGACGATAAATAAACGAGAGAAAAAAGCCGATCAGCTGATCATTGATC
Source organism: Pundamilia nyererei (assembly GCF_000239375.1). Taxonomy (NCBI): domain Eukaryota; kingdom Metazoa; phylum Chordata; class Actinopteri; order Cichliformes; family Cichlidae; genus Pundamilia; species Pundamilia nyererei. Next base: position 1,314,066 of record NW_005187565.1, read on the forward strand.
AGTTTCATGATTGAATAGCAACAGTAGAGGGAGGGGCAGAGAATGAGAGGAGAAGAGGCAGCTGTGCAGCAAAGACACAGAATAACTCCAGCTTTGTGTCTTTTTCCATTCTAGCTGAAGTCCGGGACAAACTGTTCCTTTTCACCTCGTTTTCTTCTTCTGTTTGTCTGTGATACGACAGCTTTCAGAGCATTGCCCACGCAAGAGGGAGGGTGCATCCCATGTCGATCACGACCAATTGGCCAATCCACCACCTTTCATTGTTTATACCAAAACAAAAACATTGGCCCATAAAAACGAAAAATCACCATCGGTCCACAGCTGTGTCCGCCTCTAAATACAACTCGCTTTATCCTGTAAAATCAATTTTAAGGTTTAATCACCAAGACTTGAACCCCTGAACTCATCAGCAAAGTATTTCTGAGGTCATAGATCCAGAGAACTGAGGGCTGTACATCCCTCTACAACCATGCTGGCCAATAGAAATGCTGCAGGTTTAACACACTTCCAATTTAGCTTTACATAAGCGACACCCACCTTCTATATACAGTCTAATTTGTACAGTACCACATAGTGCATCACTGCAGTGTGCATCAACATTAATCTGGTGCATTATCAGGTAAAGAATGGGATGTGGTCCACGTGTGCATATTTCTATATGGAGTGCGATTCATAAATGGAACATGGTGTGCATATGTGCATAGGCATGCTTGATCCATAACATTTTTAACACATTTAGCTTGGAGCACAATAATACTACCACCCTGACAGTTTATGGAAACAATCCCATTACGGCAATTTGCTGCATGGCTGCTACACTTCCTCATCCTCCTCTCCATTATGCAGGTGGAGATGGATGCTGTGGCCACTGATCAACCGTCGGTCCGGCCTATTGATTAAGAGGATTAATGCGGTTGAGGTTGAAAACATGACTCACCTTCCATGCTCTGTGCATAAAGAGACCGCTGTTGTGGGCAGAAGCATATTCGACACTCGAGGCTTTCAGAAAACCTCAACAAATCGCCCCTAATGTGTTTTCAGAAGATGCACTCGCCACCATTACATTTACATTCATTTGGTGGTTTAGGTCTCTCGAAAACAAACCGCAGCACTGTCAACCACACAAAACAAGCACTTGAAGGGAAGTCGAATCTTTGCACAGCTCTTCTGCTTTCAGTTCAACTGAAACCAATCAGAACAACTGCAAACGTTGTATCCTGGTAGAATTAGCCGCGACTCAACATATGTTGCTCCGTTTCAGTGGAAACCAGAATCAACTGTCTGGAATCAAAATCATATGAAAAGTCAGAGTTAAGATCATTCCCTTTTTTTGGTGTCTTAACAGCATGTTTCAATTCATTTCAATTTTATCTACACACAGTCAGTTATAGTGCAATAGAACTATACACTGCCAAACAACAACCTTTTTTCCATCGACCACCCAACAGAGATCCTTTATGGTTGTTTAGAGGATGTATAGTTTGTGCCATTCCTCTCCTTCCTGCTCTAATGTCACTGGTATGTGTCTGTGCGCTGTCAACTCTGCACGGAAGCTGAGAAACGCCATGAAGAGAACAAAGTGTCACAATATAAACACGACCATCCACAATCCTGACAGCTGTAACAGGGAGCGTGGCAGGGTACACCCTGAACAGGTTCCCAGACTGTCTCAGGGCGAACACACAGAGACAACCACTCACAGCTGCAGCCATACTATCACCAACTAGCCGAACACATATGTCTTTGAATTGTGATGAAGCCAGAGAACCCAAGAGGAGAAAATGGAAACGCCACACAGAAGGACCCCGGCCGACCTTCCTGCAATGAGCCAACATCACTTACCATCACACGATCATGTCACCATGCAGCTTGAACGAACTACACTTAGTCATTCGTGGTAAATGTTAACGTCCGGCGCCGAATCAAATGTCAACAAACAGAATGTAGTTTTATCCAAAACACTGTTGCATGCATGCACCCTGATCACCAATCATCTCAAAGACAGGAAGTCAACGGATAATTCTGGTTTGTTTCCATTCAGCGTGGCTTTTAAGGTTCGCAGGGTTGATCTGAAATGAAACAGAGGGACTGATTGCTTTCTCGGTGCAAAATTCAGCAAGACCAAGAGCCACCATATCTACTGCCATGTCAAAATAACCTGAAGGTTCCTTTAAACCAAGAGTATCAAACTCACTGTACAGCCCAGCTTAATCTGTGCAAGCACAATGTAAGAGTGTATGTATTCATTTTATTTCTGTTTTCATTTTTGTGATTCAAACTATTAAAATCAAGAAGTACAAAAAACAAACTTACTCCACTGTAGTAATGCTAGCTTTCTTTAGCCTGTGGGTCATGTGTTTGACACTCCTGTGCTATAAATTATTTGAATGTAAATAATAAATAGTCTACTGCATTTTTAAAGGAGCCTGTATGAACTTATATATCTGCCTGCTCTTGAATCTTTGTGTTTTCACTTTGCTTCCGCAGGTTTACGTTCCTGAACATCTGCAGGTAATTCCTGGCAAATAACTTAAATTGTATGACACACGACTGTTTCTGCGCTATGACCACAGTCTAATTGTATCTGTACAGTGAGAGCTGTGAGGGCGGACATGAAGCAAGCTAATTACAGAAAAAGCGTCTCCGTGGCAAACACCACCTGCATGCTGCTGCAAACGTGAGCGAGGGATTCACAAGGAAGACCATAAATGTACCACGACACTCTCAGGTTGTTAATGACGTTGCTGCGCTGCTGCTGACGTCGCCCGACGTGTTAGTCCTAAATTTATTAAAGCCTTCTTTTGTTTACGCCGTCAGACCCAAAACAAGCTCATTGGTTTTCAAAATAAAAGCACCACTTCCGCGTGTTATGCCTAGGCTGAACAGAATAAACAGTTCTGTAGTTCTGTGGAAGTGTCATAGTGTCGTGTGACTGTCTCCACTGTAATATGGGAAATGTTTAGTACATGTACCGACTAATACATAAAGTCTTAAGCAAAGATGACACTGCTATGACGTGTGTGCTGTATTATTTCACTAAAGCAGAAGATTCAGTCTCAGCTGGCTGATTTAATCTCTTTAATTGACAGCTGATAGCTCAGCAGATAGCACACATGCACAACATCACACACTGTAGTATATTGGGCAGACTTGCACACTGTATAATAATGCTGCAAATATGTCTTTAGAATTTGATAAGTTAACTTTTCTTAAGAACATTTAAACATGTAAAATAACCTCAGAAATAACGATCACAACAACAACAGCAATAATAAAAGAAGAACGCCTTATAGCTTCTGACTTTTTTATTTGGCATGTGCAGAAGGGATTTGTCAAATTAGCTTGAAATTATAGTAAAAATGCATTTTAATCACTACATGAGTCTCAGCTTAGGCGTGTTTCTAGCAAACACACAAAGGGAAATAATGAGCACAGCTTAGCCACATTAAGTCAAACATGAACTTTTAGTCTTTGCACCTGCCATTAGATAAATGTTCTCTGCTTAGGAAAATCAAAGATGCACCACTTTACTTCTTAATATCCAGGCAAAAAAATACTGATAACTCAAAGTAAGTACAATCAATATTATTTCATTCAAACTAGCCAGAAGAACTGCAAATAGTGTATCCAGGTAGAATGACCTGAGACTGAGTATACACTGCTAGAAAAAACAGTTAAATCACACATCAGATGAGCTTCAGTCCCTTTAGGGCCGGATTCAAAATCAAACTAAAAGCTAAGATTATTCAAGTGTCCCCTTCATTTTTGCTGTTGTGATTTTTTAGCAGTGTATTTCAATTTTATCTACACACACACTAACAGTTATACTCTCATAGAACTATAACCTCCGAATTTACAACATCAGTCACCTCAAGGCACTTTGTACTATAAGACAAAGACCCTACAATAGAAAGAGACTCAAACAACAACCGTCTTTTCCATCAACCACCCAACAGAGATCCTTCGTGGTTATTTAGAGGATGCTGTATAGTGTCCTGCTCCTTGCATCTAATTTCACTGGTATGTGTCTGTGTGCTGTGCCAAAATGCCACTCCCGGTCAGCTGTGGAAGCTGAGAAAGGCCACGATGAAAAAGCCTCAGGAGAAGTCAGTGATACAACATAAACACTAACATCCACATTCAAAATTACAACAATAAAACAGGTAAAATTGTCTAACACACAGTCACATCAAAAGAGGAACGGGTTCCCTGTCACGATTTCACAAGGTCACGTCTTTTAAAGTCTGCAGGTGAAATCATCTGGGAAAAAAGATCAATGTAGCCACCATGACATCACTCACATGACTGTGACCTCTAGATTTGAAATCATTATCATTCATGGTTTGGCTGACAGCATGTCGTGTGACTGCTGTGACCCTGTTTAGACAATAGGGTACCAAACTAAGTTTATTTAACGCTGCCAATCTTAGTTCACAAGCTGCACCCAAAACCTGTGTGGACGCCTCACACAGACACACATCCCTCAGTCGCTTACAGAGTTCCCAGGCTCCGGTTGCCTAGGTAACCTTCTAATGTATTTACTACCAGGTCATATGTCGATCAGCGGTGTATGTCACCCTCATTCGTAGTTGCTTCAATCACACACCTGGAAGCTGGGAAAAGTTGGCTTCTTTGGTGT
>NW_005187565.1:1320166-1326986 GCF_000239375.1 Pundamilia nyererei
GACACAAAGAACCACCAAGTGTCTCATCACTTCCAATGTGGATGCAGCTTAAGTAACCGGCCAGTAAAATTCTAGAATTTCACTCACCAAAACTGTAGCACTTATTTTCTGAATGTTGTAAACCGGGCTTCCTTTCACTTGTGAACACATTTCACCTCTCATTGAAGAGGATTCTTCAGTTCTAAAACCAGATTATGGAGTCCCAGTGATCTAGTTGGGTGAATCTGATCAGGCCTAGTGCACACCTGACACAAAAGGCAGCTACGCCCCTTCATCCAGGATCAATGAAGGGTCAGGCATCAGGCAGAAATCACAACAATTTCATTATGTGATGTGAAACTGTAAGTGCCAAGTGTACATGACTCTTACAGAAGACAACACTATATTCACATTAAATGTGTGCTTAATATGTTGTATGTTACTAACTAGATTGTAATGTAATGTAATTTAACCCCTTAGCAGTCCTACAAATTTACAATTAGTCCCCTAAACCATCCAATGTACCGTGGGCGGTACGTCCGACTGCTAACAGGTTAAGGGTCTTTCAGGCTTTATGGTGTGAAGTGCTGAAAAGGCGAGTATATGCTTTAGAGCTACGTTGCATATTTTACTTTCTCTGCATTATAGCACACATTGCAAGTGACATGAAGATGAGTTGTTTGGTGTGAAAACAAGGCTCAGTGTGAAATAAACAGTAAACGCTTCAACTTGCCACATATCAAAATTCATGTCTTTGTCTGGAATTCAGTCTAATAAAATACAACCCTGGCTTATTTAACTGAATTACTGAGTCATAAACATAAGAAACTTGGAAATAGATAATGAGGAAAGTAACATTTCAAGCAGAAATATTTGTTTTATTTTTTTTCCAAGTATCACTCTATTAGTGTTCATCTTCAAAGTAAATACTTAAAAATAAATACAAAGCTTGGATAAAACCTGGAGGTATTGGTTACTCTTGCAGTTTTTCTAGAAACAAACCTGTCGAAGCATTATCTAAACTTTCATTTGAATAAGAATATGTTAACCCCAAAGGGGTCACTTTAAAAAAACTGCTATATCACTGACACGTGCCACATGCACATTTAAGCAGGTTACAAAAGTAGGCAAAACTCTCATTTTGTTGCACTCTGACTCTATCTCTGAAAAAATGCCATCATCTGCCGTCATCTCTGATGAACTTCAGGATTCTCTGCTTCTAGTGAGTTCCTGTTAGTTTGCCCCAAACCAAGAGATGAGGATGGAAAGGACCAGTTGTGAAATATAACTTTAATTCCACTGATGAATCTAAATATGTTCTTTGAGAAAGACGGGATCTGTGAGTTTCACGTGGTTGCCGGTAGGTAGCATAACAACAGCTGTGGCTGCAGTGACTCCTGACATGCTCTCAAAAGTTCTCAGTTTGGACATATGCTGTGTGTCCAGAGGGGGATACATCGAGCGCTTGCGGACGTTGTAAGTTCTGTATGTAAGCACCTCTTGAAATCGGATGGATCTTTTTTGATACACTCAGTCTATAGTGTTACAGATAACGCTACTCAGAAGTACATACAGCATGTAAAATCAACATTAGAGTTTTACATTAACTAATCAGTCATTATAACATAACTTGTGTGATTCTGAATAAGAAGTACTTTTATTTGAGATACCTGAAATGTATATTATTATTTGTGCTTACTTATTTAAATGCATAAATTTCCACTTTGTGGCTATTTAATAACATTAAACTACTGCTAAAGAGGCTTTGGTGCCTGGTGCCTCTGAGATGTGCAGTGGGGAGTTAAACTCGGCAAAGGCTTTATTTTGAAACTTCTGGGCGGAAGTCCCCGTGAGCCTGCCTAGCTTGGCAGCTAGCCTGCGCAGCAAGTCTCCTTGCCGCCGCCGCTAAAACGGTTCAGTGCAGGACTTTCTCCTCCATCACTTCCTTCTACTGAGCAATGTGTTGTGAGGCAGGGGGGTGTGAGGAGCGCCACTCTTCACTGCTTCACGCGGCTCGGGAGCCATGGCGGAGGGGGTACTGAGGACGACCCAGCGGCCGGAGCACAGCGGGTCACCAGGAGCGGCTCAGCGCACAAGGAAGGACCCACGTTCTCACCTGCAGCTCAGCCTCTAGAACCGTTACTGACGGAATACAATGGTGACGTTTGCTAAACTTTTCCGCACATCCCCAGCTTTGGTCACGCGCGGCCGCTTTAACTTTTCACCAACTGGCAGTTGTCGATTCTCGATGGTATCGTAGCGACGCGGAGTTTGGTGTGCTTTTCTCTTCTCCCAGGACCTGTGTCCTGTAAAGCCATCTGCCTCGGGCGGAAATCTGGCGTACTGTCCCGCAGCGAGCTCGCACAGCGCCTCGTTAATATTTCATAGCCGAATCAGAGGTTAACATGGGGGCAAAGCAGAGCAGCCCCACTGCTAACCCAGCTGCTAACGGACGGACCAGAGCCTACTCCGGCTCGGACCTGCCCTCCAGCACGTCCGGCAGCAGCGCTGGCAGGACTGCCGCCCGGGGGGCGAGGTACCACGGTGCGTCCGGAGCCTCCGGACCCAGCACCAGCCAGCAGATCGGAGCCAGGGCCAGGTCTGTTGGGGGCTCGAGTTTAAGACCCCACTCTGGCATTAACATTCCCAACAGCGGCGGGGGCTACAGCTCCCCGGAGTCCGGCGGCAGCAGCCCAGAGGAGGCGGCGGACAGGGAGCGCTCGGGCGGAGGGCAAGAAGTTCCCCGGCTGTTGATTGGATCATTACCAGCACACCTTTCGCCTCATCTGTTCGGAGGTAAGAGCGCAGAGCCGCTCCGCTGCTGCGGTGACGCTGACGCACGGCTGTTTACAGCAGGGTACAGCGGAGAGGTTAGGACGGGGGGCAGTGGTAATCAAACAGGGTTCATTGATCGCTAGAAACGTAGTATTACAGTCAGCTGGTACTACACGAAGCATAAGTGATGTGGGCCAGTTAGCGTTATGCCAAGGTGCTGCTCAATGAACACACACCGTGTTCGTTACCTCATCGAAACTTTACAAGATTAACGAAAACCAGAGGTCAGCTCCTTCCAAGAAAATGATCAGACTAAACGTGGAGCAGGTTTAAGTGAATGTGAGGCTCAAATAAAACATGTTTGTTTGGTTACTTTTGCAGTCGCTCTAGAAGCAAGACTCAAATAAATGCCCACATCTGTCTTGGTAAAGCCGCTACGCAGTTATCTTTCAATTATAAGTGACAGGAGCAATATTTTGCCCTAATAATAATAAATGATGACATTAATTGAGCTGCATTGATGTTACAAACTGTTCCTCTGGTGCTACTGTTGAGTCTTCAGTATTGAATGTTTGTAATGAATGAAAAAGATGCATTCAAAGGTTTGATTCCAGTTAGAGTAAATATGCGATGAACAGGTGAATCCAAAAGTTACGGTCAGGTGGAACATTAAGTGGTCGTCATTAGAGTGAGGAAGAATTATCAGAGATGGGCTTATTGTGTGTCAGTCACAAGTCGTTACCCAGTATTGTCAGTGGTGCCTGTGAATGTGAAGCCTGCCAACTAAATCCTCCCATTATCAGCTAACATTAGAAACCATCAGCAGATACCTGCAGACTAGCTAAGTATGTGTGTAGCCATCAAGATGTCACCCACTGGTTAGTGATGTCCAGTTAGGAAGCCTAAAGCTGCTTTTGCCATGTGAGGAGGGAGGGGTGGACATTTATTGGCTGATTACATGTCAGTCATGGGTGTTTTGGACCAGGGTTGGGAATGCTGGTTAAAGCTGGCGATGTTGGGCCAGACTAATACAGGGGTTTTAAGAGCGATAGCATTTCAGTATTCCGATACGTTGGGTGTCTTCTTCTCTTTCTGTCAGACACATGAAGCACACACACACACAAACCATAAACATATTTGCCTAACATTTGTAATAGCCATGAAGTTATGCCCGTGATTGCAGTTATTTATTTACTCGTTTATGCTCTGCCCAGCTCTACAAAAAAATCACAACTTTTTATTCAGAATGATACAAAATCAAAGTTTGAGGCTCTGGAAGGTGTTTCCAAAGGTCACGGCCAACCACTGTTTTCTCAGCAGTGCTGTTAAACCGCAGGTATTTGACTGTGTGGCCATTAAAAAAGTGCTGCTTTTTGGCATTTCTGTGTTCACCTTCTAAACTGTCTGCGGTGATCTGACCAGCTCCCCAAACGACTTGTTAAGACTAGTTAATGTGATCCGTGGACTGTGCAGCTAGCATTTCCTTTTACTGTAAGGGCCAACATGGAGGAAGTTGGTCACCCAGCTGTAACTTCACTGCCAAATATGTTTCTGAACAGTCTTGTGTTTGTGTCACAGTTTTGACTGAGCACAAGTTAGAAAGCTGACTGCAGTTCTCTGAACAGTGTCAGCGTTAATGGTTTTATGAGGTAAAACGGCGCCTTATTCTAAGCTCGACGTTGTTACAGTGATAATAGAAAAATGATCAAAAAGCGATCCACAGCCTAGCTTAGCTTCAAAGCAGCGCTATGAATTAGACACAGACAGCGATGAAGATGCTGGCCCCCGAGTCAGCGGCTCCTGCTGGCTTTAATAACAAATAATGTGTGATGGTGATGATGACTCATTTGAGCCAAGTGCTAAGATAAACAGCGCGAGCCTCCTTGTGAATGTGCTCTTCTTGGTTTCATTGATCTGCTGTGAGGGCTGTAGTGACTAATCTTCAAGCGCTCTAATGCTTCGTGACCTGAGGTTGATCGGGGAACTGGGGCAGAGGTCAGATACACAGCTCGGCATGTGGCACAGAGGGAGTCGGTCTGGGAGCTGATCGTCAGCGCAGGTGAGGATCGGCTGGGTGATGCTCTCGGTGAAAACGATTCGCATGGCGCAGCACATCATCCAGCACGAGCACAGTGAGTGTGTGTGCTTGTGTCTGTTCACAGAAGGAAGACAGAAACGCTGAGTTCATTCGGGGAAGACAATAGAGCCATTTGAGATGCGTTGCCCTTCTCCTGGAGAGTATTTAGCAGCAGGCGGTTCAGGCTGGACAGTTTCCAGAAGGCATCATTTTTATATTTATTTACTAGCGTTTGCTGTTGTGTTTGCTGTCTGTCAGAACAGTGACAGGTTTTATGCCTTGATCTGATCATTTTATAATCTATAGCTTAAGCACGCTCACAGAATCTGAAGATGTTAAGACAGATCAAACCAATCCAGGCGAAAATAACCTCAAGTAAAATAAAATCATTCATCCGTCTGATAAAAGTACCTTTTAAGAAGATATTTAAAAGAAGTCCCAGACTCAGCCGGTCTCGTGTCCTCAGGCAGGCCCGGGGGCTCCGGCTGCAAATGCTCTGATAAAAGACCTCTGCCTCAGGACTACTCACCACATGCTGGCTTGTCGTCTTGTGTGTGTGAGGTCAGAAATGTTGGACTGAAAAAGGCCAAGGAGGAAGTAATAACGTGGTTGACACTGAGAGCCGGAAAGTTTAACGTCAGTGATATAAGCAGATCAATGCATGTTAAGTTCATGCAGCTTAAATCATTGCTGCTGTGAAGGTGTGTGAAACGCTCTCTGTATGTTTAACAGTCAAAATAGATTCTGTCTGTGAAACAGATGTTTGTAGTGTGCTGCTCAGAAGTGTTCAGATGATTCGGCTGGTGAGTCACGTAATGAGCGCTGAGCCCCGGAGGGCAAAAACAACACTGCAACTTGTTGGACCCTGACAGTTTGTAGAAGCTGAAGCATGCCAACATTTCATTGGTTTCATTCTTATCACCTCTGAAACGGAGGGAAAAACCGATGTGATAAAACTCGCAGGTATCGTTTGATCCAGGTGCAACTGTTGCTTTCCACTCTCTGTGTTTGTGCAACACTTTGCATTTTATCATTATTATTCATCTCTGACACTTTTCCACAGTGTGTCTTTTGTGCTGTTTATTCCCCTCAGCTGATCACAGCAGATGGCCCCGCCCCTCCCTGAGTGGTTCTTCTGGAGGTTTTTCCTGTTAAAAGGGAGTTTTTTCTTCCCACTGTTGCCAGGTGCTTGTTCATAGGAGGTGGGCATTTACTCAGTATTATTGTAGATAGAGCAGGGCGATATGGCCAAAAAGTTTATCACGATATATATTTGAAACTTTGCGATAACGATATAACTGACGATGTAATTGATGCGAGACAAAATACAACTCCACAACTTTACTAGCGCAAAAAAAACCATCCATTTATTTTCACTTAAACAAGCAGCTGTTTTTTATGTCAATTAAAGCTATATAAACATTTAACAGTGCAAATGCAAATTCCTTGCTGACAGTTTAACCAAAAGGCATTTCCAGTAGAAATGGGCTGACATATCCTGAGCATAACCATGTATAATATCCACTGAAGTTAAAAAGAGGTGCTTTGCAACATTAAACTGCAGTGTGCCAAATAAAAAAGTCAAATACGTATTTTTCAGACCATAAGGTGCACGGGATTATAAGACACAAGAAACAAAGCAGTCAGATAAATCAAACTTTATTCAACTCATTCTTCTTGCTTCCTCCACTTCTGTACCATTGATTCATTAATGCTGTATTCTATCACAGCTGCTCTATTCCCATGTTGTTGCAGTATATTAATGACTAACCTCGTATTGTGGATGGATTATCTCAGTTGTTCCCCTGACTGAAGTTTGGTCCGTTTACAGCATCCTGCCATGCGACTGTATTTGTCTCTAACCATCAGGAACGTTCACGTTAACTTTTATCGAGTGGAAAAAAAGTTAGCTTGTTTATATTATGCTAACATAGCTGTGTCGCTAGCGATCACGTAGCACATCATTATATACCAGCTAGCCCAACTTCA